>NW_011366398.1:850-1180 GCF_000735185.1 Notothenia coriiceps | reverse complement strand
CCATACCTACCGTGAAACATGGGGGTGGAAACATCATGCTTTGGGGCTGTTTGTCTGCAAAGGGACCAAGACGACTGATCCGTGTAAAGGAAAGAATGAATGGGGCCATGTATCGTGAGATTTTGAGTGACAACCTCCTTCCATCAGCAAGGGCATTGAAGATGAAATGTGGCTGGGTCTTTCAGCATGACAATGATCCCAAACACACCGCCCGGGCAACAAAGGAGTGGCTTCGTAAGAAGCATTTCAAGGTCCTGGAGTGGCCTAGCAAGTCTCCAGATCTCAACCCCATAGAAAATCTTTGGAGGGAGTTGCTGAGACTGCCAAGGC
>NW_011366398.1:0-825 GCF_000735185.1 Notothenia coriiceps | reverse complement strand
AGGAATGGGCCAAAATACCAGCAACAGTGTGTCAAAACCTTGTGAAGACTTACAGAAAACATTTGACCTCTGTCATTGCCAACAAAGGGTATATAACAAAGTATTGAGATGAACTTTTGTTATTGACCAAATACTTATTTTCCACCATAATTTGCAAATAAATTCTTTAAAAATCAGACAATGTGATTTTCTGGATTTTTCTTTATTTATCATTTTGTCTCTCATAGTTGAGGTATACCTAGGATGAAAATGACAGGCCTCTCATCTTTTTAAGTGGGACAACTTGCACAATTGGTGGCTGACTAAATACTTTTTTGCCCCACTGTATATATATATTTTGTATAAAAAAAAAAGCTAACATCTAATTTTAATTATACATAGCCAATGATCTATATAAAACAAAAAACTGCTTTTAGTCTATTTGGATGATGGACAGTTTGAAGCGTTGAGTGAGTCTGTATTAAGTAAGCAAAATGTTAATCACCGACATTTTGGTTATGATATTAATACTAATGTTATTATATTAAAGCAAAATCCCTGGCGGCGCCCCTGACCATAGCCATATGAGGCTGGACTCGGAGGGCTTTCCTTTGCTTCCAGCTGTCAGATTGTAAACAAAGTCACGTGACTGGGGGCAGATGACAGCGCTGACAAGTTGTTTTATCGCAGCGAGATGCTACAATACTAATGGTGGGCTTATCATGTTGATTCGGCCACAATAGAAAGCAAAAAAAAATCTCGCTCTCTCCAGAGGGGCAGGTCAGAAAAAAATGGCAAACGGGCTGTTGCCCTGGCAACATTAGCCCCTACCTGTGCACGTCCCTG
>NW_011366397.1:0-3925 GCF_000735185.1 Notothenia coriiceps | reverse complement strand
GCGGGATCACTGACAAATGTTTTTATCGCATCCATCTGCTCGCCTATCAGCCCGTCTGCATCACATGCAATTTACCATTTACCTCACTGTATAAAAAAGTAACTGTGTTGATAATAATAATAATAATAATAATAATAATAAACAGGAATTATATTTGCAAAGTACTTTGTTTCCAAAAAAAAGGTTTCACTCCTGTCGGTTGGGGGGGGGCCTCATCTCACAATGTCGCTTGGGGCCCCAAGTTGGCCAGGGGCGGCCCTGATTACAAGGACTTGGTTCATTTTGTATCTGATCTATTATTTATATATTATATTTATCTATCAGCTGATGTAATATATTGTATTAATTTGAAACAGAGATGCACACAACTTTTGAAAATTCAAGTTTTTCTCCCAAATGGGAGGGCCTCAATCTGATTTCAGTTTAAATTCTAATTGATTTCATTGTGACATCAACGGCAAGGAACAACCCTCCTCAATTATTTGTTGATGATGTTTTTTGTGCTGTTATATTCCATAGAATGTGACCCTCCCTAAAACACATTGAGAAAATGACATAACAGCATATCTCCTCAACGATTCAGCAATAATGCAAAGTCAATGGCAGTGAAGCTTGTGCGGGGCGCCCCCTGCTGGGGGGGGGAGGGGGGTGCAGCTCTGCGTGCTGCTGCACCAAAGTCTGCACGGCTGGGCTCGCGCGGCTGTTACCCGTACGCAGTCTGAGGAGATGCATTCTTCTAATTCGGTCACTTCTATATTTTTTCATCTCCATATCAAACTGCATTACATCGAGACTGGGGGGGGG
Source organism: Notothenia coriiceps (assembly GCF_000735185.1). NCBI lineage: Eukaryota > Metazoa > Chordata > Actinopteri > Perciformes > Nototheniidae > Notothenia > Notothenia coriiceps. The sequence goes on along the minus strand of NW_011366397.1, from coordinate 3,121 downwards.
AGGCACCATCGTGCCCCACAGACTGGCTACAATGAATCTGACACAAACACCAATCCATGTCTATCAGCCCACTTTAGTAATGTGAAATAGAAGGATGCATTAAAAGGATGCAGATGTGTGTGTGTTACCTGCAGGATAGTGGTCAGATGAGCAGAGAAGCAGAGAGGAGCAGAGAGGAGCAGAGAGGAGCAGTCCCGCGCGCTGTGCGTCCTCCCCCCGCTGTGCGTCCTCCCCCCGCACACCTTTCCCTCTCGGACCGTAAATCAAATCCTGAGCGGGATCACTGACAAATGTTTTTATCGCATCCATCTGCTCGCCTATCAGCCCGTCTGCACACACACACACACACACACACACACACACACACACACACACACACACACACACACACACACACACACACACACACACACACACACACACACACACACACACACACACACACACACACACACACACACACTCTGCTTCCACAGTGCATATCTATACCGCAGGAACAGGAGCATCATGACTCAACGCCTATTGGTTAATTAAGGCTGGTGACGTGCAGGGTGTTGCAGCGTTACCCACCATTGAGTAACATTTCTCCTCTTTCTGCAGAGGTGAGGAGACGGTCCAAAATCCATTTATTCATACAGCCCGAGGGTTTACAGTGTCTTTACCTGACTGATGATGTCTCCGCATTTGGACACCTTGAAATGCATAAAATACATATTCAAAGAGATAAAAACAGCAAAACATGACATGTAACACAAGCAGGGCGAATATAAAAAGAGACATGAAAAGCAGACACGTGTGAGGGACTGACGGTACAAAAGCAGTAGTATTTAAATGAACAAACAGAATGGATTACACTTGGCTGGTCTGACAGGTGAGTTTCAAGCTGTGCTTTGGAATGACTTGGTCATAATTCCTGGTTTTGGGAGTTGGATTACGTAATCAGGATACAAATAAAAAGTAAATGTTCCCATACAGTTAATTAAAAAAATATTTAATCAGATAATTTACATTTAAAAAACATTGGGATTACTACTCGGATTACAATCTCCTTTCTGATCCTGAATATCTTGGTTTCTTCTTTTCTAAGGTCACATTGTTCTGTTGTCTTCCATAATACACTTAAACACATCTTCTTATCTTTTTTCTATATCAGCATTTCATTTGATCTTGAGGGGATCCAAAAGTAACAGAAAGTAATCAGAATATTACTTTTTATATTGTGATACTCAGATTAGGTTACTGTTACTTATTTTTTTTACCTGTAACTAATTTGAATGTTATACATTTTTAAAGTAACTCCAAAACCTAAATAATTCCTGGGCTCATACAGACAGCACTTGAAATTCAAAATGTACAAGAAAAACGTACTAAATACAATGAACACATTGAGAAGTGATGGCTCACACTATAAAAAGATTAGGGTCTTGAACGGACCAAAGATACGGAGTGTGAACTGGTAGCTGGAGAGGTGCCAGTTCACCTCCTGGACAGTGCTGGGATTCCCTTGAGCAAGGCACTGAACCCCGACTGCTCACCGGGGCTGCAACACTGGCAGCCTCTTCGCTCTGCACCTCTTCATCAGTCCGTGTTTAAGTCTTGTTTGTGCGCCAGAGGGAAAAAACTGAATTTCCCCCCAGGGATTCATAGAAGTTGTTCTTAATCATCATCTTATATGAATTCCATTTCAACACTGCAGGCCATGGGTGCTGCGCAGGCAACAACATACACCAGCAAGCAGAGAGCAGAGAGGAGAGGGTCATCACTCTGAAGAGGTTCCTTTTGCATTAATGAGCATCTCACTGCATACAATCCTGCCATTTACACGGCTACTCACTACATCAATCAATAGTTTCACACAACATATTGATTTAAAAATGATTGTAATGCTTCCGCTAAGAAAAATGTGTCTGTTCTGAAGTGCTGTGACAGCAAGGTAACTTCAAATGAAGGCAGGGAACTAATCATTAAACACAACCAGAGCCTGTCAGTGTTCCCTTTAGTGTTTACTTCATGTCTTCTTCTGCTGTTACTTCCTGTCTGTCTTCTTCTGCTGTTACTTCCTGTCTGTCTTCTTCTGCTGTTACTTCCTGCCTGTCTTCTTCTGCTGTTACTTCCTGCCTGTCTTCTTCTGCTGTTACTTCCCGTCTGTCTTCTTCTGCTGTTCCCTTTAGTGTTTACTTCCTGTCTGTCTTCTGCTGCTATTCCCTTTAGTGTTTACTTCCTGTCTGTCTTCTTCTGCTGTTCCCTTTAGTGTTTACTTCCTGTCTGTCTCCTTCTGCTGTTCCCTTTAGTGTCTACTTCCGGTATGTCTCCTTCTGCTGTTCCCTTTAGTGTTCACTTCCTATCTGTCTCCTTCTGCTGTTCCCTTTAGTGTTTACTTCCTGTCTGTCTCCCTCTGCTGCTCCCTTTAGTGTTTACTTCCTGTCTGTCTTCTGCTGCTGTTGCCTTTAGTGTTAACTTCCTGTCTGTCTTCTTTTGCTGTTCCCTTTATTGTTTACTTCCTGTGGTTGTAGGAAGGAACTTGCCTTCATCCTGTCTCTACAACACTGATGTGAATATAGAAAGTGATGCTCCTGTCCCAGTGTACAGATCACAACCAACTAACACTTTTACTCCCGTTAAACGACCTAAACCAATGTCTGAGCTTGGCTTTATGTCAAATAAATTCCTTTTAGATTGATTTTAATTTGTTACATTCTGGAAATACAGAAACATAAGCATGCAGTACTGAAAAACTGAATTTCCCCCTAGGGGGATTAATAAAGGTTCATCTTCTTATTCTTATTATTTTCCTGAGTGATTTGTTGTTGCTGACTCTGTTTTGGACTAACTAGCAAACTAATGATCATGTACATCCACTGCACACATAATCTAAAATAACAACTCATATTTCTCTCATCAAATGACATCAAAACGCATTTTAATGGCCAAACTAACCTTAAAATAGGCATTTTCCACCGAGAATAAAACGAAGGTCGGCCATGTTTTGTTTTTCTGGAGGGAGAAATTTGAAGATCACGTCACATAGACGCCAGCCATTGGAAATGAATGGTTAAAAAAAACGTAGGGATCTTACAATTTCAAAGGAGTTTTTGTAGAAATACGTCCCAAGTTGTGGACC
>NW_011366396.1:5857-14107 GCF_000735185.1 Notothenia coriiceps | reverse complement strand
TGTCGGACGTCTCCCGAGAGTGGACATCCATTGCCTCTAAATAGGGGCGGGGTTTTTCTTTGTGGGGAAAAAGGACGGTTCTCTTAGGCCCTGTATTGACTATTCCCCGTTAAACAACATCACAGTCAAGAATACATATCCTCTCCCACTCATGGTTTCAGCTTTCGAGCAGCTTCAAGATGCCAAGATCTTCACCAAATTAGATCTTAGGAATGCATTTCATCTGGTCAGAATTCGCAAAGGTGATGACTGGAAGACTGGTTTCAACACCCCCACAGGCCATTATGAGTATTTAGTTATACCTTTTGGTCTCACCAATGCTCCTGCAGTTTTTCAAGCCCCTGTCAATGACGTTTTAAGAGACTGCTTGAATCGGTTTGTTTTTGTCTACCTCAACGACATTCTGATATACTCACCCGACAAAGACTCCCACATCCATCATGTACGCCAGGTTCTCCAGCTACTTCTCAGGAATCAGGTATTTGTCAAGGCTGAAAAATGTGATTTCCATGCCACTACTGTTTCATTCCTTGGTTTCATCATATCCCCGGGTCTTATTCAAATGGATCCTGCTAAGTTTAGTGCAGTAGCCCAGTGGAAGACTCCTGACAGCCGAAATAAGGTCCAGCAGTTTTTGGGGTTTTCTAACTTCTATCGAAGATTTATTAGAAACTTCAGCGCTATTGCACTACCACCTCATGCTCTTACATCCCCTCAGGTTCCGTTTGTGTGGTCTACTTAGGCCGAGGAGGCTTTCACTCGGCTCAAAAGTATGTTCACCTCTGCCCCTATTCTAACTGTCCCTGACCCAAGCCGTCAGTTTGTGGTGGAGGTGGATGCCTCCAATTTAGGTGTAGGTGCTGTCCTGTCGCAGCGGTCGGAGAAGGACAACAAGATGCATCCCTGTGCTTTCCTCTCCAGAAAACTCTCGCCAGCTGAGCAGAACTACGATGTGGGAAACCGTGAGTTACTGGCTGTAAAAATAGCTCTGGAGGAGTGGCGGCATTGGTTAGAGGGGGCTCAGTTTCCATTCTTAGTATGGACGGATCATAAGAATCTGGAATACATAAGAAAAGCTAAACGTTTGAACTCTCGTCAGGCTAGATGGACTTTATTTTTCAACCGCTTTAATTTTACTTTGTCTTACAGGCCGGGGTCCCAGAACATGAAGCCCGATGCCCTGTCAATTGAACCCGAGCCTATTGCCAAAGAGCCTGAAGCCATCCTGCCACTGAACCTTGTGGTTGGAGCGGTGACTTGGCAGATAGAAACAGAGGTGAAGCAAGCTAACGGTGAGAGCCCTGCACCTAGTGGTTGCCCGCAAAATCGTCTGTTTGTGCCTATACCATGCGTTCACAGGTGATCCATTGGGCTCACACCTTGCTGCTCACTTGCCATCCGGGGGTTAAGAGAATAATGTTTTTCATCAAGCAACGTTTCTGGTGGCCATCAATGAAGCGAGAAGTTCCATTGACCTCCTGAGCTCTTTGGATGTACTTGTCCATATCCTCTTTGCTGTGTTGTATAAGTAAAGACTGAAACAGGACCAGTTTAAAATATGTGTCTGAGAGTTGGGGCTGCATCAACTGACCTTTTATTTGTTTTCAAATCCAGAATCATCCTGAAAAGGAGGTTGCTGAAGTTGAGGACGGGATGGCTTTTGTGGACCTCCTCAAACAGCTTCTTTATCTTGACGGGGATCAGAGAATCTCTCCCCATTATGCTCTGCAGCACTATTTTATCACAAAGTTGCACCTGACTGAGCCTTTTGACAGCAGAGACCGGTAAGTGACTGTGTGTCTACAGCAATAGATAACCTTTGAGGTTGAATGGGCTAACTTTATTTAATGACTGTATCATTCATCAATTGAATGTCTTTCTGCAGTCTGACTGCAGCCTCCAAATTCATAATGAGCATCTGATCAATAGAGGCCTCAATAGACAGGGTTTACAACTCTGCTGTTTGCAAAGCTGAACAAAAGTCAGCCGCTGGCATACATGTCAGAAATCTACTCTCTGCTAGAAATGACAACACAGCCACTTTTTCATGTGATGGAAGCAAAGCTACTGTCTCCTTTGATGATGAAGAAGATCCATAGACCTGGCTTTCTGAGGGAAAAGTACCTCCATGCTCCTGTGAAGGAGATTCAGATTTCGGGTCTTCTGATGGAGAAATACCTCCAGGCTGCTATGAAGAAGATTCACATGCCTGGCTTTCTGAGGGAAAAGTACCTTCATGCCCATATGAAGGAGATTCAGATTCCAGGTCTGATGGAGCTAACCCAGCAGAGCTCTCTGCTGCAGCCTCAGTCTCCACTGGTCAGAGTGAAAAAAGTATGAGGAGGTTTCGCAGATTCCTCGGTCAGATGGCAGCTACCTTTTGTTGCTGCTGGCGTCCAGTTGCTGAGGACTGAAACCATTTTCATTACTTGTGTTTGCTTTTTTTGTTGCAGATAAAATGTATAGTTTTTTTTTTTAACTGCAACAAAAGGCCTCATGCTACCTCATTCCGTACTACAAGTCAGGAAACAGTGTGATTCCTTAAACACACGCTGTGTCTCTTACCTTCTTCAATATTCGGTAATATCTGATACATCATCATCAGAATTGTCCTCATCTTTCAGGAGTAAGCGCATCTTGGTGAAAAGTAGAACTTTTACTTGGTATGAAGATGCTTAGTACATTTTAGCTTAGATTTACCAATTTCAAACCGACATCCTTCTGATGTTTTTTACTGTCCATAGTAAGTTGTACAGTGTAGGAATGCAATGCTAAATCAGTGAAGTATGCTGAGTGTGAGTAAGTGATGTTAAGTGTTGGAATATAAGGTCTACAATTACATGTACCCACAGTGTGATCACTCAATAAGCCAACAGCAGGCCCCAGAGGATATAAACACTCAAATTACTCCTTATTTTCTTTGTGGAAAACCATATTTACTGTCCAACTTTTTATTTTGTTTTGCTTTGTGGTATTAATCCCATAATGTGTGTAGATACATTTATTGGAAGCAAATAAAAACAAGTCTTAATGCAAATCAGTGAGGATACACCGATGAATTCAGTGGTGGTCTGAAAGTCAATTTACTGTTCATTGTTAACTACTGCATGTCAGTTATACAGGGAGTAGTGAATGCGTAAATGATCAGACGCAGCCCAGTCAGAAAAAAAAAATTTCTACCGTAGAAAAGTAGAAACCAAGATACTTTTGGAATTTATATTATAATGTAAGTTATAACATATTTATACATTTACTTGAGTACGACTTTGAATGCAGGTATTTTTCTTGTAACTGAGAAATAGTACACTGTGGTATTGATACGTTTACTCAAGCAAAATATCTGAGTACTTCCTCCAACTCTGGCAAATACCAACCATTAAACTAATATAACAACACAATACATATTTCCTGGATGACACAGAAAGGATTTCTGCTGTTTCAAAGCATTCAAAACCACCAATAAGAATACAATCTGTTCTAGGATGTGACAGCGCTATGCATAAGGCTTGGTTAGGTTTAAGTACAAAATAACTTGGTTAGGGTTAGAAATATCTGAGTTATTATAAGGGGACCTTTATCATCATTGTCACCAAATGTGTGTGCAGGCGTTAATAAAAATGATGTTGTTAAAATGTTATATCTACTGTATCTCCCTCTGAGCCAACAGAGGGTGCTGCAGAACCCTCAGCCTCCTTACTTCCCATACCCATGCTTGAGTCTAGAAAACACAGAATATCTTGCAAAGAGTGTCTGGAATCTGGAAAATCCTGAAACACATTCAGGAAGTGCCTATCCATTTACTTGGGAAAAAAAGGGACGCACAGAACATTTTGGAGTTCATGTATGACGTTTCAAAACACTGCATGAACTGTCTTGGGTTACACATTATATTTTCAAAAAATGCAAACGTTTGCAGTGTGTGTATACACTGTGTGTGTAAAACACAGTGACAAAGACTTCCCTTGCTCAAGAAAAAACCCTGGCTTAGGCTACATCTGCACTCCTCCCACACACACAGAAATAGACTGACATAAATAAGCATGTATGTTATAATCTACACAGACACACACACAAACACAATCTGTGCACAAGCATTAAAAACACCTGAAAGTCAGAAGTGTTCGTAGTACACGCGCACAAAAGCCCATTTGAGTGCATCATCAGAAACCATCAGGGCAACTCACAAAAGCAGCACACAGTTGAATACAGTCTTACACAACAGCTTATTCAACAGCAGCAGTCAGTGGAAACATTAAATGTGACCTCCCAGAAACACAGAGCAGGATCTGAGGCTGAGGAGAGAGATACAGAGAGAGACAGATCCCACAGAGACCTGTTTGTAGTCCAAAGTTAGAAAAGCAGGATCACAGAAACACAACCTAACAATGCTTAATCCTCCTCTGACAAAAGAGAGGGATAGAGAAAGAGATTTAGAGTGACAGAACTAAATATTAGGGAAGTAAAAAAACTCATTTAGTCCTTTCAATTGATAATCTAAATGCAGAGGATACCACATATTTCAGGCTGAAGGTAGGAGAATATTGATATTTGATGAAACAATTATTTGAAAGTCAAGATACACAAGAATTAAGTTCAACGGGATCATTTTTTCTGTCAGAAAGAGAGAGGATAATTTGTCATATATTAAAGAACATAGCCAGTGTTAATCTCAAATTTTCGTATTATCAGTAATTATAACACGGCTTGGTGATTTTGATTGGTCAATTTGGACATTTCAATGGTTGTTAATACTCAATAACAAACCGCTGCTAAGCAAAATAATGACCATTGCTAAGGAGGATCAACTGAGAGAAGGAAAGAGGTTAAAAGACAGAGCGTCGGACGTCAGAAAAATCAGCAGAAGACAGACAGGAAGTAACACTGCTCTGGTATTGTTTAAGGACTGGAAACTGTAAACAGACTTGGACAGTTACAGAAAACCTCGATGAGTGCTGCCGTTCATATGAAGTTACGTTGTTGTGTCGCAGTTCCAGCCGCTGGTACGTGAGGAACAGAGTGTTTTTTATATCAATAAAATAATTTTCAATCAATACTGAGAGTCAAGTCATCGGTTTATGTGGCCGCTGTACATTATACCTTACAATATGTTAATGCTGCTCTACTTTCTGAATTCCCTGCTGTGTGTCTCAACCACAGGCCTATTTGTTCCATTTCAAGATGTGTATCTTTAAAAATAACTGAACTACAGTGTTAGTAATTAAAAAAAATATCTGAACACTGTCATTTTCTGTTTGTTTGTAATATCAACAGGAAAACACTGTGCATTTGTTATAGACTTCTTTCACAGTGAATTCATGCATGTTCCTGCTCTACTATGCATTTCAGGCAGCAGGACATAGGGTTAGTGTGTGTTCATGGTAATGAAGTAACACGTCAACCAGTGCAACAGTGTGGCTCATTCATGTGTTTTCTTTCATAGGGATGTAACCCCCTCCAAAGCTCATTAATGATCATGGTGTTTCCTAAAATTGTAAAATGTACTTTCTTGGTTGTGAACGTGACACGCTGTTCAGATGTTTATTGTCCTCATATCGACGTATTAATATATTGTTCAGTATACAGTATTTATTATATAGTATTTCATTTTACATTAGGCTTTATCTTAATCTATTTAATTTGTACATATTTGTCTTATTCCCGCAACTTACGTGAACCATTTTGTTTATTGCACTTTTTTGTTGCATTACTTCATGTGTTTTACTTTAATTGTAAGCATATCATATGTGTCACTGTTAAAGGAGCCTGAGATTTAACATGTGTATTGACAAATCTATGCTGTATTTTGCATATGAAAAATAAAGCCTTTGAATTATGTTGTTAAATAAAGCTGGGCACAGCTTCCTGGAGTCTTGTCATCACATGTTTGCAGCTAAAGAAGCTGGATGAATAAAGTGTTCTTTCTAACCAATGATTTCAGCAGCTGTACTGTATGTGCCAGATATGCCTGTGTGTCTTTATGCAATGTGCTGCTGTGTGTATGGTGTTTGTGTGAGTTGTATTCCAAGTATACAGTGTTACAGAGCATCAGGAATTTGTAACACACACACACACCCCCACACACACACACACACACACACACACACACACACACACACACACACACACACACACACACACACACACACACACACACACACACACACACACACACACACACACACACACACACACACACACACACACACACACACACACACACACACACACACACACACACACACACACACACACACACACACACACACACACACACACACACACACACACACACACACACACACACACACACACACACACACACACACACACACACACACACACACACACACACACACAGGCAGTGGGCAGGTCAGCGGAGGAGGGTTTAAAAGCTTGGCAAAGAGAGAGTGGAGGAGGGGAAAGCGTCAATGATGTAATCTGAGAAAAGCAGAGGGAAGAGGGAGGGAGACACTTCACAAACTGCTTTACACTGAACAAATAATGATAATCACTCACTTATTTATTATCAGTCAAATGTTTCATTAGGTAACATATGACTAGTTTATTAATATACTGTTTAGTAAAATATGAAGCATCGTATCTTTATTTTTAATAGAATAAGGGCTGATAGTACGATATTATCTGATTTTCATGCCACTATTACTTGACACATTTACATCAGTAATAATAACATGCTTTTTCACCAGATGACCCCCCTTCACAGTTCTTTCCTCATTGTACTGAATAATAAAACTCAACCAAACTTTCTCTCTACCCATATATTTCCTGCTTCTGTTTTGTTTCTTCATTTGGATTTTGGACGGTTGGTCATTTTACTGCAGGCAGAGAAAAACACAGCCTAGAGCAATAAGTATGATGCAAATCACTTGTTAGTCCTCTGGTCATTTACTACCAATGTTTGAATGAGTAATCATCAATTGTTAAGTTGTATTTGTTTGTTTTGATTCACTCAGGAAAGCATTCACATAAATTTTAACTTGATCTTAATTCGGGTTGCATCCTCCGTGTTTTAGTGATCCCGATCATAACACTGATATCAACCTGTCTTTCTGGAGTGGTACACTTTTTGGGGGCTAAAAACAATGTTAGTGCTTTCACAACTAACCTGCTGCTTTGGTTCAAAGGAGTTCTATTGCATGTTTCTGTTTAGTGTGGTTCTATTGGGCTGGTGTGAAAGCCCTTTTTAAGGAGGTCTCAATCCTATTCTACGTGCAGATGGCTTGGAATTTGAAATAGACCATGCACAATTAATTTGAAGCTTAAGTAAAGCAATTGAAAACATTTGAATGATTTGACTGCTAAGACACCAAAAAGGCTAATAATTAGTCATTTATTGATGGATTTTGTGACTTTAATGAACATTATTATTAGGGCCGGGACTCGATTTAAAAAATGTATCTAATTAATTAGAGGCTTTGTAATTAATTAATCAAAATTAATCGCATTTTTAATCACATATAAATATTTGACCTGAGAACAGTGAGAAGCTATTTTTTTCACATGGATTTTAGTATACCATTGAATAATGACTGAATACATAAGCTTAAGCAACAAAACATTGTTTATTTTTTTCAAGGTGGTACTTAACCAAGACCAACAGAAAAGTGCAATTTTTGCCATAAAGTGTAGCAATAGCATATTTAGGAATATAGTACATTTCAGAGATTCAGGTAGCCTATAGGTAGGTAGACCTTCTGTAAACTATAACACTTTGTTTTTTAAGTAAAACACAATACTTTCAAGTACATTCAGAACATTGGAAACCCTGACTATTAGAAAACATCTCTCTGTTGCTTCAGAGGCCATAACAGACTTTGTTGATTTACCAACAGTTGATTTAAAAAATCTAATCAATTTCAGTCCAACTCTCTCAATAACCTTGGCCAAAACAATAAACAGTTCAACATAAAGTGTCAGTTGCACCAACAACGTAATAAATAGTTCAACATAAAGTGTACCATTTAAAATAAAATAAAAAAGTGCCAGTGATTGACCTCAATCCCTCCTATTCTTCCAATATCCTGATGAAAAATAAAATCTCTCTGTTGCATAGGCCACTGTTTGATCAACGCGAATTGGGTGTGGGTCCTTGTACTCCGAGTCGGGCTAACGTCCACGCTAGCTTCCACGCTAGCTGCTATATGTTTTGCATTGAGTTGATACTTGAGGCTTGATGTGCTGCGGTGATATGCAAATTCCTTTTTGCATAATTTGCAAACAACCGTGCTC
>NW_011366396.1:0-5803 GCF_000735185.1 Notothenia coriiceps | reverse complement strand
CCGAGTCGGGCTAACGTCCACGCTAGCTTCCACGCTAGCTGCTATATGTTTCGCATTGAGGTGATACTTGAGGCTTGATGTGCTGCGGTGATATGCGAATTCCTTTTTGCATAATTTGCAAACAACCGTGCTCCTATTGACGCTTCCATCCGTCCGTTTTTTTAAAACAAAATGTCCCATTCACGGGGCCAACCAAAGCGGTCTCATCAGCTTCTTCGTTCATGTTTGACTATTGTTCACTGTGGTTTGTTGTTGTCTGAAGTCATGAACGTTAGTTGGTGCTCCAGTATAATCGGTACCCCTGAAACTCATCCAGTGAGAAACATTCCGCGGTGCGATTAAAATGCGTTAATTGTTGTGTAATTAATTAATCTTAATTAACGCGTTAAAGTCCCGGCCCTAATTATTATACACAATGTTGCAGTCTCCAAAACTGTCCAATCAGTGAACTTTCTGTCACTATTTATAACAGAATGTTTCCACTATAGGTTGATTTGGAAGAAGCCAATGTGAACATTAACTGAATCAAAACTAAATAGCAACAATGGATCATGTATGTATCTTGGTACTGACCAAATGAACCACACTACAGGTGTGAAAGCACCTTTAAGGTCCAACATTACCACAGACGTCTCTGTTCTCTCTGCTCCTCTCCTCAGCTGTGCTGAGCCGAGGTAGTGGCAAGAGAAGTTTGTAGAAATATAAAAAACGATTTGGTTCTTATGTGCGAAAAGTACATTTGCAAGATCAGATCAATCCATCTGAAAGATACATCCCGTTGCTGGACAACAGGAGAAAAGATGTCTGTTTGTTCTTACTAAAAGAAGCTTCCATTTTGGATAGGAATAAACATTGGCATAACTGAAAGAAATGTTTTTTATACAAATCTTGCAGTACATCTTACAAATGTTACATCTGGCCAGGCTAACCATGAGCATTAAAGGTTGTGGGCCATTCCAGCCTGATCTCCATACACTAAAGATGAACTCTAGCTGGATCTCTTTGTAAAAAACAATGGGTGAATGAGAGGGTTAGCTGTGATTACTCAGATCACTAAACTGTTCAGTCCAGAGATTTATTTGGCCTTGGTCTTAAACAATGGAGGTGAGTGTATAAAGGCTCCTGACCCGCTCATCACTACTTCCCCCTCCACTGTCTGCTGATAGGACATAGCTGTGGTCCCTTCTTATTCAGGGTTAGGGGAAGCATTTGAAAAGGCAGTCCCCATCCACCTGAAGAAAAGGCTTCCCTCCTGAATCATACAGTCTTCAAACTCACAGCAAGCCCTTACATGTATTAAATGAAGGTATTCACATTAGAGGCAAGCACAATGTTGTTTCTGAGTTATGTACCTGTATGTGAATCCTTTGTCATTTTGTTCTCATTATGCACCATTTGTCATGTTGAAGGTGTGTGGCTATGAAAGGAAGCATCTGCAGAGGGTGAGCATTTGTTTTATTTGTGAGTTGACTTACTTTTCTTCTTATTCAGTACATCTTTGGAAATAATGTCTTAATGTTTTAATGAAGACGGCTAGAGCGCTCAACTACTGCTTTTTAAGTGAATGTTCCTGTTCATCTTTTGGCATGTGAATATGCTTTGCTGTCTGTTGAGCCACAATGAAGGCTAGAATAGCAGAGGTGGGAGAAGTACTCAGATCTTGTACTTAAGTAAAAGTAGAAGTACCAGAGTGTAGGAATACTCTGTTACAAGTAAAAGTACTGCATTCAAAATCTTACTCAAGTAAAAGTATAAGAAGTATTAGCTTCAAAATATACTTAAAGTACAAAGTACTCATTATGCAGATTGGCCCATTTTGGAATGACAAATACAGTATCATGTGTTTTGATGTAATGTATTGTTGCATTAATATGTGTATCGTAGCTGGTTAAGGTAGAACTCATTATTATTTTATTTACTGCCGGGGAGTTTGTGAATTTAGTCCAGGTGTAACTAAAGTCTTGTTTAAGTGTTGGTTATGTTTTATATCATTAATCCATATATGCTAAGTAACTTATGGTATTAAATAAATGTAGTTGAATAAAAGTACAATATTTACCTTTGAATTGTAGTGGGGTATAAGTGCAAAGTAGAAGACAATGGAGACCTCATATACCTCAAAATTGTACTTAAGTACAGTACTTGAGTAAATGTACTCAGTTACTTTACACCACTGCAGAACAGCACAAGACAGATACCGGTATACCGATCAGAGAGGTAGCTAACTGAACCTTGGGCATTCAAATGTAAACACAATGTAATTGTGTTCTCTTTTCGGTTTTACAAAACTCACATTTTGAGTTTACAGTAGGAGTTGCATCCTCATACTCATTTCAATACCCACTTATTCCACAATACGTCTAGTACATGTTCTGACACAACCCCACTTAGCTGGCCCACGATGACCAGGCTACTACATCAACCACACACACACACACACACACACACACACACACACACACACACACACACACACACACACACACACACACACACACACACACACACACACACACACACACACACACACACACACACACACACAGGACTGGCCAGAGATATCCTTGGCATAATCCCAAATGTCTGTGTAATTACAACAACAGAGCAGCAGTGTCACACTAAACCGGACTGCAAGAAGGATATTGATATTAGAGTGATGCTGGCCAACAAAAAAAGTAAGAGACACAGATGAACTGATGCACATTCAGATGTCGGGGAGTTATAGAAGGAAGATGCAGCCAGCTGTTATGCAATTCCTGTCTTCTTGTGGGAGCAAAGACATATGGCTGTGCTAAGAACTTACTGAGGAAACTATTCTACTGGAAGAATTCTTACACTCCCAAGAAGCATCTATGAGTGTTATTAGGTTAGAATAGTCCTTCTTTAAAGGCTTTATTCCATAGCCACAGAACAAAGTCAATTATAATAGGATGACGGTTTAAATCATACATCCTTTACATGATTTGATATCCTGAAGATGTTGGTTGGCCTGAACATCTGATCAGCACTTCGTCCAGAGCCAGATATCTCCACCACTACTGCTCCACTTTATGTAGAGATTCATGCTCACCAGAGGCAAATCCTTACCTTTAGAGCCCCAACCAGGCCAACACAGTTACTCAAACGTGATTCAATAATTAACAAAAATAACAACAATATTTAAGACATTACCATGTTTATATTTATGCCAAAAACTGATATATTGGCTTCAATGATGAATAATTCAAATGGAATCCTTTAAAAAAGTTTGGTTGGATTTATCTTACAACTACAGCCATGCTAGCAGCTCTTTGAGGCAAAGGCACAGCGATGCTTTGATCTAAATACTAATGTCAGCACGGACCGAGTACAGAGAGTGCTGGATAGATGCCAGTTCACCTCCTGGGCACTGCTGAGTTGCCTTAACGGATCAGAACCCCACTGCTTGGGGGGGTGCCTGACCATGAACAGCTCCATCACTCACACCTCTCTCCAACTGCAGCTCTTAGGGTCATGTATTTTTGTTTTGTAAATTGACATCCCTTGGGTTATTAAAAATGAATATATGATCTATGTTGCCATTTTAGTTAGTAGGGTTTTAGCATACTACCATTTGCTGATTAGCACTCATACTACTGAGGTTTATGGTACTGATAGGAACACTAAAGGAACACTTTACCAGAGCCATTTCAATAGTGTAAGTGAATGTGCAGCAAAGTCCATACAATAGTCAAAACAATTCAACGTAAGAGTAAAACCAGAAAAATGTAGGGAATCACAATAGCCACTTGGCCTGAACAGATTTTCATGGAAATCAATCAGTATTTTAGAACATTTTGTCTCAACCAAAGTTGACTGACCAACTAACATTTACATACCCTATTAAGCCCATATTTCCATTATACACAAGAAATATACAAATATGAAGAGTATATTGCCATCTATTTACTGAACATTTTAAAGCTCCTCAAACTTTTGACCTTTTCCGTATCAGATTCTTTATTTGCTTTCCTTTCTCCTAGTGCAACCCTTAGCCACTAACTGCTGACAAAGCACTAAGAAAAGCTGAATGTTCAGTCCTCTCAAAAATAAATGTCCCATTCATTACTTAGCTTTTTCTTTTAATTGATATATCGTAAAACATTAAGGAAACCTTGTTTTTCTGGGCTTTATTGAACTAAGAAAGTCTGTCTGTATGTCTGCAGCCTTCCCTGGGCCAACAGCAGAGTAAGCAGTGATGTGAGCACACATGAGGAGAAAACTAATAAGAACATGTACTTCTATAAAAGGATGTTGATAGTGTGAGTTGGTTTGCACCTGGCCAAAAACCTCCTCACTCCAGTAAATAACATACTCTTTTCCACATAGTCAATCATATCTTATTCCACTAAGCATTCAAATGAATCCTAAATATGAGTAGCTCTGTGCAGCTTGTTCCACCACATTAAGGGTATGGTGAGACACTGTTACAAAACACAATTGCATTTCTTTATATTGGTGTTCCTTCATTAAATACAATGACTGAAATATGAAAGCCAAGCTCTCAATCTGCTCTGAGCAGGGAGGCAGCGACACACTTTACTTGCCAAAGCATATGACATTGCCCAGCTGGGTTGGCATTGCCACACTATATATCGCCACTAAACACCTCAGTAAGGTCCATATTCACACTGTCCAATAGTGGGATAACATTGAATTGCTTTATACACACTTAATACTGTTACATCATCCAAAGCCACTCATCTGTTCTCTTGGTATTTATTTGTGTTGAGAGATGGGGGGGCTGATTAGCTGTCAGAGCTATCTATTTTTGATGAGCACTAACTTAAAAAGACTAACACTTGTAATGCCCTCCTTTTAGTTTCTCTTTCTGCCTCTCTAACCCAGCACTCACAGATCATCCTGCAAAGGCCTGTGGGAGTAATGCTCTCGCTCTCACACAGGCATGAGTGGCCCCTCACACCTGGACCCTGTGGAAGCTATTTATATTTTAACAGGGTTTTTTCAGTGATTTTAAATAGAAATATGCACTAATAAAAAAGATAAGTGAATATCTCTTGAGTTATATCTGCTTTGCACTTTCTCGTCCACCACTAGTGTATCACCAGTGTGCATTATATGTACACTAACTCCACCCTAACTCCGCGGCTCGTGTGGGTCTTCCCATTGCGCTGCGATCAGCCGGCTTCCCCGCTGACATCGTCTCTCCCTGCCGCCTACAGCCGGTGGCTATCAAGCTAGCTAACAAGCTAATAGGCTGGTCACCCGGCTCCCACTCTGCACCAGGCTGTCAGCCCCTCCTACGATTCTCCTCCGGAAACCACTGGAATCATTCTCCTGATATGCTGTGGATTATCACTCTCATTTTATCTGGACTCACACCGCTCCTTCTTCCACGGTCATCCAGCTCCTGGTCTCTGCTGCCCGGGTCCCCAGCATTAGCTAGCTCCGTGCTAGCGCCACTTCACCGGATCATGCCATCGCTCTACTCCCTGTCAGATCTCCACTCTGTCACATATGCATACAATGCATACAGAGTTAAGGCTGTCACGACAGTGTTGCGACATGCTTTACGGCATGCAAAGGACTGCTTTACTTCAGAGTAAGCCCGCCAGTTGTTATGTTTCTGCCTTCTGTAATGTCTTGACTTACTGTTGAATAAACCTGAGTCGTGAAAGATACTCAACCCTCGATCGTTCTACATGGTGTCAGAAGTGACCGGTGATTCACAGGAAATAAACAAGACATAGTAAAGGAATATAGACGGTGGAATGGCCAAGTTTAATCCCCCAGCGAACTTTTCTTTTGATAAGCCGACTAAATG
>NW_011366395.1:0-5253 GCF_000735185.1 Notothenia coriiceps | reverse complement strand
AGACCTAACACACTTAGCTATTTTATCTACCTCTGGAACAAGCTAAACTAGTTATAAATATATGTATTCTTCACTGTCGGGTCACTCATTACTGAGCTGCATGAGATACTGACAGGCTGTCAGGAGAGGGACGGCCCGTCACATGTACCGTTTGGTCCAAATGAGTCCTAAAATAATTATTTATAGCATAATTATTATTATAGTATGATTTTTTATCACACTTGCGTACATGGGCCATTGTTGATCAAAAATAAGATATTAAATTAATACTTGGAATATTAAATACATTGATTTCCAAAAATATAGCTAAGAAACAGTCAGCCATGCATGAAATAACATTGTATGTCAATACGGGTCATTTTTTACCCATGTTGTCCCTTAGAAGGGTTTTCATAGCTTGTGTATCAAAGGGTTAACTTTCTCTCCCCACATGCATATATTCTCTGTGCCTGTACGTTACATTATGAATTAATGCACAATCCTGCACAAAACTCCACTGCCCTTTCACACAGGTAACAAACCAGTTATTTCAGCAAAAAATCTGAGAGAGTGTTGGATTGACATTCATCAGGTGGCCAGACACACGGATCTGAATGATCCCCAAATCTGCTGCATGGAAACTTCATACTTCCCATGTCAACAAAAAGTAACAATATGCACATTTAGTTTGTTCACCTTGAGGCTTGTTTTCAATGGCCTTAAGGAACCAAATCTGCAAATCAGGATAAAATACTTCTGCACTTTAAACTAGGAAAGCATTTAAAAAACCCAAGGACCAACTGGTTGTATAACATGTTTAACTTATCCCTAAAGTCAGGGTTCATGTGAGGAACAACAAACAAAGGATCACTTTTCCAGACTTTTCTCTGATCTTCTTTCACTGTTTGACCACAGCCTCAAACTCTTCAATTTAAAAAAGGGGAGGTCACTCTTTAAATGCCCTGCTCACACCTCAAGGACATATACCAAGGGAAGCAGGTTCTACTTTTCTTTAAAGGGAAAAGTTGGTAATAAATATGAGAACCACTTGCCTCCATGGAGGATAAGTCAACTATCCAATTAGGCTTACTGCTATTTTTATAGATCTGATGCACCCAGCCACACGTTCTTCTCCCTCACAGCTACGCAGCTATTAGCGACTGAGATTGAAGGTGAAACTGTTTGACTAATTTAATGGCTAGGATGCTTATCCTTTAGGGTTACAGGGTTATTATACACACATGCATTTCCAAACATTTGGACTACCTATGGTGCAAATGTATTATCTTTTCAATTTACACACGGCATCTATTGCACGTCTGTCCGTCCTGGGAGAGGGATCCCTCCTCTGTTGCTCTCCCTGAGGTTTCTCCCATTTTTCCCTTTAAACTGTGGGTTTTCTCTGGAAGTTTTTCCTTGTACGATGTGAGGGTCTAAGGACAGAGGGTGTCGTATTGTCATACTGATATTCTGTACAAACTGTGAAGTCCACTGAGACAAATGTAACATTTGTGATATTGGGCTATATAAATAAACATTGATTGATTGATTGATTGATTGCAGGGAGATGGAGCCGACCAGATGACAACGGGCGAGAGAGGGTGGGGGGGCACCTCGACAAGTCGCCAGTCAATCACAGAGCTGACACATAGAACCAGACAGCCATTCACACTCCCACCTACAAGGACTGTGATGAAAATTAAACTACATGTCTCAGGAGGATACTGGAGCACCTGCAGGAAACACCAGCAGGCATTGGGGAGAACTTGTATAAGATGGAACATTTTTGTTTTGTTTATCCCTGCAGGAAAAGCAGCCAAATAGTTAATTTTTGTGATTAGAATGCAACCAATAGCTCATAAAGGAGGCTTATGGATGGACTGCACTCAGGAGGGAAACAACAAGCAGGAGTCTTTTGAAATTTAGCACAAATAAAGACCTGAAATTAAGTGTTGCATATCTTCCTGTGAGACCCTCACCCTCTTCAGGATCAATCAGTGTGGTTTTTATCACATGGCACAATTTAAGATTTCTCCACCATGGGCGCATTGAGCAAACACCATGCTGTGAAAACGAATGCCAAGTCACCATGGCGACGGTCACTCGACCACTTGTGTGGAATGTGAGCAGGAGGAGAGCTAACATTGGCTGAGGGTGGAGGCGCCTGCTGCTGACAAGATGGCCATGCTGCCAAGGACAAAAGTGTTCTGTACCAAAGGACAGCACAACACGGAGCTTTGTCTCCACAGTAAAGACATAGAGTGTCCGCTCTGCTCACTCTCATATTTTAGACACTGCACAGACTGTATATGGGCTCATTAATAAGTAAAGGTTCATATGCATGGTTCAAGGGGCACATTACCAGGGGCAAAATAGGCTAAAACTATTTCAAAGCTACACAACATTATTAGATAGGGACTCACAACAACTGTAAAAATACTTAAAAAGAGGAATCCTTTTACATGTCAGTGTTGGGTCACTCATTTCTGTATCCATATGCATTACATCTGACAATATTTGAGCATTTTAGGGCACAGGAGAAAAAGATAAGGCCATAAGTCAGTATTAAATGTCAAAATAGGGCATGTGGCACCCAGAAATAAATGGATATAGTGTACAACAGGCTTTACTACTCAATATGAAAGTAAATCCAATCAGCACTGAGCTAACCCCACACAGCCTCCTGGGAATTGGATAAAGCTTGATGTTATTGCAGTATTCAGTCTGCAACATTTGAAAGCCTCACACAAAAGAGCTGTGCCTCTGTTTTCTGTCAGGTGGCACCTGTGTTCCGGAAAAACAGAACTGCTTCAAGGTCAAACTGCAGCACCATGGAAACCTGTCACGACTCCCTGGCTGCAAACATGGATGTCACTCTCTTTGGGTTGAGGACACAGTGATCGGTCTCTCATGCAGAGCCACAGGAAGGAGTCAGGGGCGTTACTGTTCACCATATGATTAAATGTGTACCCCGGTATGACGTTGACATCGATGCACAACATGGATGTGACGCAAACATCTGCCGGAGCGCACTGCGCAGCGTCACTCAGCTGCACCAAAATAAACACACACAGCAGAAAACAGCTGCAATCTTGCCGTATACGCCCCAAACAAACAACAAACTGCACACGTTCCTGCACACTTACTCCATTTGTGTATATTCTAGTGCGTCAAGGATATTCCAAATCTTTGACGCACCATACTCTCCGCGTCCAGCGACACTGAAGGTTTCAATGACAAGCCCAGGTCTTACCTGTGCCCTTTTCCCCGTGGTGACGTTAGTCCTTCTGCGCTTCCATCGCCTCGCTTCTCATGGTCTCCCTGCGGTTGTTCCTCCGCTGGTGGAGCGATGAGGCTGGCTCACACACCCGGGAAGAAGGGGAGGAGAGGAGAGAAGAGGGGGGGGGCCGGGCCAGGGGGATGCAAGAGGTGCGCTGTATGGCTGCCGCGTGAGGGTGAGGATGGGCACAAGAGCGTTTCATATGGATAGACATCTGCGTCACGTTACGTCAGATTTTTAAAAGGGGCACTACGCCTTTTTTTCTTTAAATGTATACATTGTATTAATATGGTGAACATGTGATGTCATCAATGATAAAGTGTCATTGAGAACAGCCAGTGGAATGTCTATCTTTCCATTTGACTTGTTATTCTGGCTGCTATGTAATAGTGCATCAATCACTGCAATACAAACATTACATACAATTTCAACAGCTGTATGTGTTCACTGAGCTCTTATGCTGCTACTTATTTAAAAACATGGATGTGTATTTGTTTACTAACGTGTGCTTGTCTCTGTATTCAGCATGTTAGCTTACACTTTATTGTTTTTCCTTTTATCTGCATTGCAACATTTTCTGATAACATTATATAATGAGTTCATGGGAACATTTTGTTTCAGAGATAAGCACATTACAGTATAATCAAGATACTTTGAAGAAAACTAACTTTCGGTATTCCATTCATTGTTTATGGACGCACCTCCAGGCTTAATAGTCATGACATCACGATGTTATTTTTAGCCACAATTGGTCTCATACAGCACACTTATTTTAATAACTGGTGTGTACATTATTTATTTAACATTCATATTTTAAATAGAAAATAGTGTCATTTTAAAGAACCTCCATGTAATGTGACCCAGGCTGCTTGAATTCCCTTATTTTTCATTTCCTCGCTCCTCGGTCCTCTGTATCACCGGAAGTAGATTTTTCTGCGCCATCCATAGACTGTATAAAAATGGACATAGTGTCCGTGACGTCACCCATAGGATTCTGCAGTTACTGAGAAGCCTAAAGTAGGTGGATTCGGCCACTGCCGTCTCGACAGTGACGCAGGGCTGCCAACATTTGAGTTCAGCTTGGAGCGAGATTTTTTTTTTGGTGAACCGAAAAAATAAATGTTCATGTGTACAGTGTTACAAATATATTGAAGATGTACAAACTAGAGTTTCCCATTAATATACCGGGCGCTACAGTGGAATACACATATACATTCACAGAAATATTTAACCCTAACTTTTAAGATTTATGTAAAATAATTACATGACATAGTTCCATTTAATTTTTTTAATATTTTGAACATAAACCTACCTAATAAACTTTACATGATGCATATGCATCAGTGTAATAAAGCCTATTCATTTGAAATGCATATTCACCAGGTTTATGTATTCAGTATTAATATAATTTATTGAATTTAAATGCATATTAATCAGATTATGTATTCAGAATACATTAAGTATATTTGTTTGAATTACACAGTAATTAGGTTACCTATTCAAGATGAATAATGTGTATGTGTTTGAAATACATAACAATTAAGCTTAAATTCAATCAAAATGCATTAGATTTATGTATTTTTGTGATTAATATCCAATTAATTTTTCTATTTTCCATTCAACAATATCTCAATGATTCATACAATCAGACCACCTTGTTGATTCAACACATTTATTAACATTAAAGCAAACCTCTTCTCTTCACACAGACACAGTACTCAGCAGGTAGTGTAGCTCTTCAACCAAGTCATCTACTGCTGTAGATAGAACATGTAAAATGTTTTCTAACTTTAATAGAACAGAGGCAAGTTAGGAAGGTTAAACAAAGTGTTGACTGAGCACCTGCCGTTTCTAGCTTTCTGTGTGTTCGATATGTGTGAATCACTTGAGCAATTTCAGTTTCAGTGCTTGTACTTTGGGGGAAAGCTTGGACGATTCCAGGTCCATCAGGATCTTCTGGTAAACTTTGAATGTATTCTTCAAGCTTTTTGGAT
>NW_011366394.1:609998-614813 GCF_000735185.1 Notothenia coriiceps | reverse complement strand
GTGGAGCTTGATAAGAAAAGGCTCTGGCTCCCATTGTACTTTTAGAGACTCTAGGAACAACCAACAACCCTGCATTCTTGGAACGCAATGCCCTAGTAGGACAATAGGGTATAATGAGTTCTTTAAGGTAAGATGGCGCCTGCCCATTAAGGGCTTTGTAGGCGAGAAGAAGAATTTTAAATTCTATCCTGTGTTCTATAGGGAGCCAGTGTAAGGCAGCCAGAACAGGAGTAATGTGGTCCCTTTTCCTAACTCTGGTTAGTACACGAGCTGCAGCATTTTGAATCAGCTGAAGCGACTTGACTGACTTCTTGGTACACCCTGATAATAAGGAGTTACAATAATCCAGCCTTGAAGTAGCAAATGCATGGACTAGTTTCTCTGCATCGTTTTGAGGCAAGATATGCCTGATTTTTGCAATGTTACGTAGATGGAAGTAGGCGGTCCTTGAAATTGAATTTTTTGTGGGCGTTAAAGGATAAATCCTGATAAAATATAACACCAAGATTCCTTACAGTCTCACTGGAGGCCAAATTAATGCCATCCATAGTTAGTATATCTTTAGATAATTTGTTTCGTAGATTCTTCGGGCCAAGTACAATAACTTCAGTTTTGGTCATGTTTAACTTCAAAAAATTTAAGGTCATCCACGTTTTTAAGTCCTTGAGGCAGTCTTGAATTTTATTTAGATGATTAATTTCATCAGGCTTGATTGATAAATATAGTTGAGTATCATCCGCATAACAATGAAAGTTTACAGAATGATTCCTTATAATATTGCCTAACGGAAGCATATATAGTGTGAACAAAATAGGTCCAAGCACTGAGCCCTGTGGCACTCCATGGCTAACTTTGGTTTGCATGGAAGATTCATCGTTGACACGTACAAACTGAGAGCGTTCAGATAGATAGGACCTAAACCAGCCTAAAGCAGTTCCCTGTATGCCAACTAAGTGCTCTAGTCTTTGCAATAGGATATCATGGTCGATAGTATCAAATGCAGCACTAAGATCGAGCAAGACAAGAATAGAGACAAGTCCCTTGTCTGAGGCTATTAGAATGTCATTTGTGACTTTAACCAGAGCTGTCTCTGTGCTATGTTGTGTTCTAAAGCCAGACTGAAAATCTTCAAATAAATTATAGTTTTTTAAGTAATCACACAGCTGTTTTGCGACTGCTTTCTCAAGAATTTTTGAGAGGAACGGAAGATTAGAAATAGGTCTATAGTTGGCTAAAACCTCTGGATCGTAGGTTATGCTTTTTAAGAAGCGGTTTTATCACTGCTACTTTGAATGATTGTGGAACATAGCCTGATAATAAAGACATATTCATAATATTTAATAAAGAAGTGCTAATTAATGGAAAAACTTATTTTAACAGCTTAGTTGGAATCCGGTCTAAGATACACGTTGAAGGTTTAGAACAGAGGTGCCCAGTACGTCGACCGAGGTCGACCAATGCTGGTAGATCACGAGTCATTCATAAAAAAATAATCCAGCTCCGTTAAAATAGACAAAACAGGTTTTGATCCCTCCTCCCTTGGCCTCCCTGCCACTTAATTCAGGAGTTTACTTGATTGACAGGCAAGAGGTCATTGATTTTGTTTCTAAGAGTAACAATTTTATCGTTAAAAAAGCACATAAAATCATTACTACTCAGTGCTATGGGAATAGAAGGCTCAGTCGAGCTGTGGCTCTCTGTCAGCCTGGCTACAGTGCTGAAAAGAAATCTTGCATTATTCTTATTCTCATCTATTAATGAAGAGTAGTAGGCTGCTCTCGCTTTACGCAGTGCTTTCTTATATTCATTGAGAGTAATATGCCAAATTAAACTAGATTCTTCAAGTTTAGTGGAACGTCATATCCTTTCAAGTTGTCTCGACTTTTGCTTTATTTTGCGGGTTTCGGCATTATGCCATGGAGCTAATCTATGTTGTTTTATTTTCTTCTTTTTCAAAGGAGCAACAGAGTCTAATTTTATTCGCAACGCATCTGTAACACTATCAACAACATGATCAATTTGGGGTGGTGTACATTTTGTATAAGTTTCCTCCCTTACATGCAGACATGCTATCGAGTTAAGTATTGGTGGAATCTCTTCCTTAAATTTGGCTATAGCACTAACAGATAGGTTTCTGCTGCAGGAGCTTTTGGCTAATGCTTTGTAGTCTAGTAACAGTACTTCAAAAGTTACTAAGAAATGGTCGGATAAAGCAGGATCAGGCAGGGATTATAGCGGATCGGACTAAGAGTTGTCTCCAATTTCAATACCCCGATAAGTCAGAAACAAGGTCAAGAGCTGTGATATAGCAGTGGGTTGTTTATTTACACTCTGGACAGAAACCAGGGTCCCCCCCACTTAAACATGAGAACAAGAAGCAGAATCTGAATATTAGAAGCGTTAAATGCAACAGTAAGGCTATTTTTTATCGGGATCTGTCAACATGGAATTCGTCTGTCTGTCTCTCTTCTTTGTCTGCTGCTGTCTGCTGTCTGTCCTCTGTCTGTGTCTGTTTCTCTCTCGTCGTGTCTGTCTGTCTCCTCTGTCTGTCTGTCTGTCTGTGTCTGTCTCTTCTCGTGTCTGGTCTCTGTCTGTCTGTCTGTCTCTCTCTGTGTCGTGTCTCTCTCTCTGTCGTGTCTGTCTGTCATCTCTCTCTCTGTCTGTCTCGTCTGGTCTGTCCTCTCTGTCTGTCTGTTCTCTCTGTCGCCGTGTGTGCTGTCTGTCTGTCTGTCTGTCTGTCTGTCTCTCTGTGTCTGTCTGTCTTCGGTGTCTGTCTGTCTGTCTGTCTTCTGTCTGTCTCCTGTGTTCTGGTCTGTCTGTCTTCGTGTCTTCTGTCTGTCTGTTCTGTCTGCTGTCTGTCTGTCTGTCTGTCGTCTGGTCTCTCTCTGTTCTGTNAATTGTAATTTCATTTGTAAATAGTTACATTCATGTGGATTTATCCAGTTTGCACATTTGTATGCATGCACTTATAGGTGCATTTGTTGTTGTTGAAGGCCTGGCTGTTACAGTCTTTATTTACACTATTTTGTTGTAGGCCTACTGGCCTAGATGTTTATGCAGTTTTAAAGCACCTTGGCTTTGCTCTGAATGCACTTTGTTGTAGTTATCCTACAGAGAAAAGAAAATGCACTTGACTTGGAATTAATGTACTGTATGCATTCAAAAGTGCTGAATAAATGTTTTATGGACCCATAATAGTGATTATTATTTAACTTAAGTTTTGCCATAATCATGTCTTTTTCCATAATCAGGCAGCTGAACAACATTGGTAAAAAATGTATACATTATATATATATTTCTATTAATCATTTTCGGCCTTTCGGCATTCGGCCAACTGTTTCCTATTTTCGGTATCGGTTTCGGCCAAGAATTTCCCATTCGGTGCACCCCTACAAATAATCGAGCTTATGATTTTTTGCCCTAATCGAGCAGCCCTATTAAGGAGTCATCTAATGGTTAGCAAATCATCCTGCTGAGGAAATGAGTGAGGCGTGTGCATCACTGTGGCATCAGATAAAAGCCCATATTTGTAAAAGACCACATGCTCTCCCAAAGACCATACACCTCATCTCTTTGATTCTCTTGTGTGCTACTGAAAGGCAGCATGTGAATAGGTTTTTGTGACTCTGTTTATGTTCTCAGTAGACGAGGGTCTCACACACTTCCTGTTTGTGCTCTTTTTGTTTGGAACATAATCTTATCCACGCAGGGCTTTTAAAGTGAATGCAATTATTCTGCCTCTCTAAAGCCTCCTTTATGTGGATGTGTTTCTTTTGCTAAATGTGCAAGTTTACTTCATACCATTATTTACACCAGTAGATAAAGAGAGGATGGAGAATGGGTTTCAATTTAAGGGCACTCGCACCACAAATCATCACTGGAGGCTGTAAAGGTCCGCTGTCAGAGAGGATGGGGAAAAATTGAGGGTTTTACAAGAAAAAGCATTTTGTTTATTCAGTATCTGAACAATGAATGCCCAGCGTCTCAACAGAGAAAAACATACACCAATTACTACATTCATCAAAATAACAATACGATACACTTTCTGCCTCTGGTAACAAACAAGTGAATTAAGACCACAAGCAGATGGAAAGGAGATTAATGAAGTTATTTTCTTACTACAACGATAGTGGATTTAACTGTGCATAATATGTGTTGAGATTGATTTCCCTTTTAGAGTTGAGTTGAATTAAAACAGAGAAGTCTCCGAAGCTCCATGGTTTCCTTCCACTTCTGAGCAGCAGAGAACAGAGAACTGGTGCTAATGAGAAGTTTATAACACAAATGCTGCCAGCTCAAAGTGGATTTCCTTAGTTATGAGAGGAGAACCTCCACGTGAGGGAAATTATTGATGGATCGAACATGTTGCTGTGTGCTTGAGTGTGTGTGTGTGTGTAGGGATGAAAGAGTCATGTGTAAAGATGAGGGAAATATAGGGAGAATAATGAGTGGAAGGCCGAAAGCGTGACAGAGAGAGAAGAATGTTTTAAAGGTCACCCATTATGCAAAATCCACTTCTCCGTGTCTCTTCTACATCAACACATGTCCCCTCTTCTTCATGTCTCTTCTACATCAACACATGTCCCCTCTTCTTCATGTCTCTTCTACATCAACACATGTCCCCTCTTCTCCATGTCTCTTCTACATCAACATGTGTCCCCTCTTCTCCATGTCTCTTCTACATCAACATGTGTCCCCTCTTCTCCATGTCTCTTCTACATCAACGTGTGTCCCCTCTTCTTCATGTCTCTTCTACGTCAACATGTGTCCCCTCTTCTTCATGTCTCTTCTACATCAACATGTGTCCCCTCTTCT
>NW_011366394.1:609457-609960 GCF_000735185.1 Notothenia coriiceps | reverse complement strand
CTTCTCGAGAGCACCATTGAGTTCTTTCTAACCAAATCTCTCTCAGAGGGGCGTGGGGAGGGGCTCCTTATTTTCATCTAAAGCAACAGACAGAGAATCAGCACTTTGGAAACAGGGCTGAAACAGAGGGGATTATGGGTAATGCTGCAATGATCTGTTTGGTGTTTGGAGCCAAACACTTCAGAGACATGTTTTGTATATATCTGAGACCTATAATATATTGATGAAAGAGAGTATAATAGGGGACCTGTGTGTATGTGTATGTGTATGTGTGTGTGTGTGTGTGTGTGTGTGTGTGTGTGTGTGCAGGTTGTGCATGCTGACGTGTTGCGTCACTAACCGTCGGGCTCGGGCATCCGTGACAGGCAGTAGTACTCTTTGTGTGTGATGAGGTTGGGCAGGCCTCTGAACAGACTGCGACACAGTTTACACTCAAAGATGGTGTCCACCTCCCGCAGCAGCATGTGTCTCAGCTGGCTCGTGCCTGCAAGCCAAAGGAAAAG
>NW_011366394.1:605869-609429 GCF_000735185.1 Notothenia coriiceps | reverse complement strand
AAGGAAATGAGTTTAAACGTTAAGTCATGTAGTTGTTTGAAAGATGTCTGTAATAATAATAATAATAAAGCGCTTATTAAAATAGCACTTTTCATACAACACATGCAGCTCAAAGTTAAACACAAACAACAAGAAATTCCCCTCAGATTATTTGTTAAGAACTTTTAAAAGGTACATGCAGCAAAATATAACATTTTATCAGGTTAATAGACACAAGGAGGTCAAATGTATGATAATAAAAATAAAGTAAAATAAATAATGGTTTCTCTCGGACAGATAAGACACAAGCCTGAACCGAGTCGATGCAACATTATGAAATATAAAACCCCATAAAACAAAGTGAACATATAGGTTCAACAGAAATACAAATAAAAAGATTAAGACCTATAAAATAAATAAAACAATAGGCGCTTTCACACCGGAGTACTTTTCCCAGTATAGTTCTGACAGTTCTTGAAATGTTACGTTCACACCAAAAAAATCCGGAACTAAAATTAGTTCATGAGAACCTTTCCACCCCCTTTTCAGTCCCTGCTAGAGAGCAGGGACTTTCATGGGAGAAAAGGGTTCCCATTTCTGATTGGCTGGGCGGATTGCAAACCACGCCCCGTAAAACTCCCCAAACTTTTTGTGAAGCCGCCATTTTATTTGTTGGATTTAGCATTATTAGCATTAGCATTAGTCCAGCGCACCAACGGAGAGAGAATAACTTATGGCAACACAAAAGAAAACATGGGAGCGGTGGAGTGATGAGGAGGTGTCGGCGTTCTGGCGATTTACTCGGAAGGCGTCTACTGAAGCCAGTGCCCAACTCCGGGGACTTCGGGTGGCAGTGTACGCCGTGAAGTTGTTTGCGGCCTGCCAGTAAACCCAAAGCAGAAGAAGAAGAAGTGACGTCAGCGGCTTCATTTGCCTAATCCACCCTCAGGGAACTTATTCCGGTGTGAACGCGATCTGTACTTAGTTCATGAGAACTAAAGAGTTCTCATGAACTAAGTACGGGGAACTAAGTACGGCAAAGTACTTGGTGTGAAAGCGCCTATTATAACGGTAGGTAAATAATAAAGAATAAAATAACATTTAAAGGGGGGGGGGGGGTGCTAATAAAAAGCTAATCTAAAAAGATGTGTCTTCAGCTGGCGTTTAAAAATGTCCACTGATGTCATGTGACAGGCTCATAAAGTGCACTGAACATCGAAACACTTCAATACAACAAGCCTTTTAAGTTGTAAATTCTAGTTGATACAGCTTAAATATGAACGAGAAAAAGGTCTGTAAACTCTGGGCATAATATAATCTTATGTGATCTGAGAAAACAGAACAAAACTGTAGGCTGAAATCCAGCATGTACGAATCGACCGTTTTGCCAGTGAATATTTAAGCTTCATCAGTCACTCTACAGATGATAATTGCTTTTTTTGGCTGCTCAGTGATGCGATTTTCATATTTTAGCAGCATTTGGCTGGTGCTAATTTTCTCTCCTTCCTGTGGTGTCAATTGGCCCCGTCACTACAGAACCGCTGTGACATTTAAAAAAAGGACTGCCATGACGATTGCTTTGTGCCACTTTTGCGTCACCGCTGTCATCAGCTCCACGTTTTCCGTCATCGCCGTCTGACTCACACGTTCAATTTCCATTCAGTTTGTCCACGTGGATGTTTTCAGCGCTTTGTTGGAGATGTGACTCATATTTGAAGCAACAAATAGAGCACTTTTGTCTGAGTGGTATCGTGTATTGTTATCTGTTTAGTATTTCACTCACACATGAGTAGCATTGAGTCACCTGGAGTTGAGCTGCAGTTAATGCAAAGTACTTCCACTATTTTACATTCTTAAACGCTCCCCAGCGGAAAGAGACAGACTGCCACAATTATACTCTATTCGAAATTGGTCTACATTGAACACATTCTTTTTCTTACTCATTTTCTTGGTGGTTCATTTCTTTTTTTTATATATTGCAAGACATAAAGACACAGGACGTGTAATTCTGCCATCTGGAAAAACATTTGCACTGTGCCCGCGCCATAAACAAACACACAAACCTGAACGGAAGCATTCAATTATCTGCTGGATCCCTGACTTGGAGGTCTGCAGAGGCTGCTGGAGCAGAGGAGGATCTCCGGGCTCCGCACACAGGCCTGGAGAGAGAGGGGGGGGGGGATGTATTTGATCAAATCCGGCATGTAATTACATCAGTAAGACAGACTCAGAGAAACACTCCATCACCTGCTACGACACAGAGGGTATATTGCAGTGTGGTTAAAGGCTACGCACAATCACTGTCAGGCAATGAGGTCTGAATGAGACCGTGGTTCACTCTGACCTCATTACCTCCATCAACACACACACACACACACACACACACACACACACACACACACACACACACACACACACACACCCCAACAGCTTGGGTTTCACACAGTTTCACTTTATCAGCTAAAACTAATAAGGAATATGAACCAGCATGAAATTAATTTAAGTGTATTTGGAAAATGTTCAGCCAATCCACATTCTACGATTCACTGAGTTGCTCTTATGGTTTCATCTCCATCATAAACATTAGAAAAACACATTTTTGAATGGAGGGGATCCTGTTACGGTGTTTTTACTAATAGGTCCAAACTATTGTATTTTTCCTTTGTAAAAAATAAAGCTGTTGGTTCCTGTATAATTGATGGTAGTCGCCTGAGACTCCACGATCCACAATAGGTATTAAGATGGATTGCGGGAGTCGAAGTGCTCTCATTCTAGCGTTTTTCACGTTTTTTAAAATTATTCCAGCCACTTGGCTTTTACATCAATACGACGACTGTATGCCCGTTGCAATGAGAAGTAATCAGAGAGCAGCGAGAGCCGACCAATTACTCTCACAAACACCAGCGAACACCCTGTAATCACTTCAGAGGCTGAGGTTTAATTTCTCATTATTTTAAAAGAAGGGGACTGGAGGAAAGGAAAGGGCATTTTGAAACACTGTCAATGTTTCTAGCTGTGGCAAAGATCCACGTTTTGTTTATTACTCTGTTTTGTTTTTGATATTTATTTTTTGTTCTATGGAAGATCAAGTTACTTCTGGTCAGATAACAACACTATAAGGGGAAACACACAAACACCCACATTCATACTGCAGGGGAAGTAGAGCAGCTTGGCAATGTGTGTGTGTGTGTGTGTGTGTGTGTGTGTGTGTGTGTGTGTGTGTGTGTGTGTGTGTGTGTGTGTGTGTGTGTGGTAACTATAAACTAAATGCAAGTAGAACCAAAACCAAAATAGAGTATTTTATTGTATCAATGTGTGTGTGTGTGTGTGTGTGTGTGTGTGTGTGTGTGTGTGTGTGTGTGTGTGTGTGTGAGTGAGACACAGGAAGACACGCCCACAAAGACGCAGACACAGAAAAAGACCAAGAAAAGTGACTGACAACTGTGTGAGTGAGTTTGACAGAGAGAGCGATGGAGATTATGTGTTAACGTGTGACAGAATGAGTTTTCCCCGTGCCCCTCCCCCCACGCCGCGGCTAGGCTAGCTGCTATAGTTCCAGCGGGGCAGGTCAGTGACCCGCC
>NW_011366394.1:601694-605853 GCF_000735185.1 Notothenia coriiceps | reverse complement strand
GAAACAGGGTCAAAGATCAACCAAGCAGAAATGCTACCGTGAGTAGCTCTGTTAGCAGCAGGATCTGAATCAATCAAGATGTCTACCTTTGTTTTTAAAGGGAAGCTACTGTGGAAGAAAAGCAGGAAGGAAGGAACTAACGGAGGAAGGAAACAAATATGTCCGATTTAGACATGATGTCACCATGATGGCAGATGTAATGGCTGTGCAGCACATGTTATTATCCTTGAATCACACTAGTTGTCAGCTGAGGAAGTGTTGCAAAATGGGTTTCCTGTAGTTTCAGATCAACCTGCTATGATGACGGAAGCGTGAAGCTGAGCCAGCAGCCTTTCGGTGGAGGAAGTGGTTACAGCTCGGTGAGCCAAATATCCATTTAAGAGAACATTCTGTTTTTCCAGAATATAAATGTTGTGTTGTATATTTATTTATATGCCTCTCATTTTCATTTTACTTTCCCAAATCAAAGCAGAGAAAGGTTTACTTTTTGCAGGTCTGAACATGTAATGAAAGGTTCTGAATAAAGACTTTTAGAAATGTTAGACTAATCAGCGGTGCACAGTATCTGCAGCGCCTCTTGTTGTTCCACTTCCTGTGTGAAGTGATGTGGAGCACGCAGCCAGCCATAAAGCTCCACAGGAGACTGACGGACAGCTTCGGCGTGAAGGTGGCTGAATGAGGACGGCAGGAGCTTCACCCACCTGAGTTGTGACCCTCGCTGCCGTCAGTCTGGCAGATCTGGTCCCTGGTCCTTCCGTTCTCATTCATGTTGGACTCGGGCAGCAGAGGGGGGATGGGCTTCCACAGAGGCTTGGCTTGGAGCTGGGACGCTGAGTCGCCCGTTTCCTCCTCGTCTCCCGGTGGCTCCTTCTGGTCCGAGCCCTCCGACGGAGCCTCCTCTGGAGCGGGGGTCTGGAGCGGGGCTGGTTCGGAGGGCTGGTCTCCTCCTTTGGGCTCCTGTGGTGGCCGCGGGGGGTCTGGCTGGGTCTGGCCTTCCTCCATCTCCGTCTCAGCGACATTCTGTTGGGCCAAAAGATCACATTAAATCATGAGATGTGGAAAAAAGGTCAACGTCAACTATATTGTCAATTTCTCTGCATGTGTGATACAAACAGGGAGATCGAAATGCTGTTTCTCACCGTCCCAAAGAATACAGATATAAACTTATAAACAAAGTAAGGCAATTTGTGTTTGGTAGATGATTTCTATGTTGTAACAATGCTTTTTGGCAATACATCGAATACCGTTGGAAAGCCTGTTTGGAATTAGCAGAGGAGATGTGTCATATTTTTCATGGGCGCACCCCACATACTCAGCTCTGCTGCTCATCCCACAAATGCTTGTTCCTCACAAATGTGGAACCATTGGAAAGGTAAGAAAACAAAAGCATTGTTACAACATAGAAATCATTTACCAAACACAAATTGTTACGTTTATAAGAATATACATATATTCACATACATACATACATACACTCCTGTACACCCAATTATATATATATAATAATAGATATTAGACACATATATACGTAAACCATGAGAGGTATGAATAAAAAGAAGGCACAACAGTAAGTACATTACAAAATGACGGCCTACACATACCGTCACAATTTAACAACTAAGGTAAGAAGCATTTTAATTGTAAGCATCATTTTCGCTTCTTTTTTTTTTACGAAGAAACAAGGCAACACAAATGTTAAAAGTATAGGGCAGTCAGTGGCCGTTTCTCAATCTCGAGGATACTGGCTTCCAAGCCAATATTTCAAGGATGCTACGTCATCGAGTGCCGCCGAAGGACTGTTCCAATGTCCAGCATACTTGGAATTCCACCGAGGCCGCGTCCTTGGTTTGGGGGAAATTTCGAGGCTGCACATGGGTAGACTTCGCGTCCTTAAAATCCCCACAATGCTTTGCGCACGGACCAATTTCCAAAACCCTTGCGGAGAATGGCTGAACCGACGCAGCACACATTTAAATGTAAGTATGTAGTGGCGAAGAACATGTGTTGGTAAATATGTGACTTTATTACATTTGTTATCACCAAAAAAGTGTTCCGTGAAAGTAAAGCAAGTTCATAATTAGATAGACATCGTGAGGTATTTATTTTTGGTACAGTTTGTGTTGAAACCGTTAGAGAGAGTGGCACACTTGTTAGCCTGTTCCATTCTTCTTCGTTTTCCGTAGCCGTGGCTTGGAAGTATACTTGCTTCGTTTCTGAAGGAAGTGACTTGGAAGTACGCGACTACCAAGCCAGCATCCTCGCGATTGAGAAACGGCCAGAGAATCAGTACTTTGGAAACAGGGCTGAAACAGAGGGGATTATGGGATGCTGCAATGATCTGTTTGGTGTTTCAGCCAATCAGAGACAGGTTCTGGATATATCTCAGACCTGTGATATATTGATGAAAAACAGTATAATAGGGGACCTTTAAGATATAAATAAAGGTTTTTACAGTAATTAATTACATCTTGAGGACATGAGGATGTGTAACTCTTTCACAATATGCAAATGCTCTCATAAATACAAAGCTAGGTAAATCTAACCCTTAGATATCCCTAGCTAAAATCAAGTTATTGTACCATTTATACTTTCATACAATACTCCACAGTGTGGAGGTTTAAGGTAAGAATAAACAGCTGACTATCATGCACTGACTTAGACATTTGAAAAAGCCAAAACAAAAATGTATAAAAGTCAAAAGTCAAAGTANCGCTCTCCCCCTCTCCTGACAGCCCGTCAGTATCATGCAGCTCGCGGATCAGTAATGAGTGACCCGACAGTAAAACTAAACATATCTATAACTAGTTACGGTAGTTTGAGAGGTAATTAAAATAGCTACGTGTGATATTCTAACCTGAAGTGTGTGTTTTGTCCGCTCACCGCTGCATGTGATTATGCAGAGCTGCGTGTCGACTCGTCAGCAGCAGCTGATCTCTCTCTCCCGTCAGATTAGACTTCACTCGCGTTTATGTCCATATCGATCAGATCTAGTTAGTACTAGCTAATAATAGGACTACCTGCTTATCAAGACACCTAAAGAATAAGCCTCGCTATGCAACCGGGTGAGGCCACAAAGTATATAGCGCAGCATTATGCATTTGTTTACATGCCCACCGGAACCCCGAGGCATTACCAACAGATCAACGCACAATCAACCCATACAGGACATCTCTTTCTCCACATTAAGTGTTAGACATTAGAATTGACTATTCTTGTCTGTCACAAAAGTGGCGCAACTGATGCGGTATTGCGCTAAGGGGGAATTATTTTGATCGGACACTTTGACCGGAGAGATTTAGATTCGCCGGTCTTCAGCATATTTTACCAGTCATAGTCCGGTAATTACCGGCTAACGGGAATTCTGGGTGCTGTGCCCCCACACATATCAAATTCTGTGGGAAACACTGATCTGTGTGGCCTTTTGATGACCTGTTGATGGTGTTTTCATTGTTTACAAAATGCAAGCTAGGATACAATCCAACACCCAGTCATAAGAAAAAGCAGCAAATGACATTTTTTACCGGCTATCATTTCTTCAATGAGTCTAATGCAAGAACAATCTCATTGTCTATCTTAAACATCTCTGTAACTTTGTGACCAACCACTCGTACTGTACACATGTGTCTGCCTGATGAATGTCACCTGTTCATGAGTATACCTGAGTTTTTGAGATGTGATCCTAATCAGAAATGTATCCACTTAAAAGTCAAAAGGAAGAAGCTTCACACTGCGGAGCTTCAAGCGCTGCTGTCAGAAATCAGCAGACGAAAAGCATCACAAATTCAACCGTTTGAGAAGTCATGTTGAACGATCACTGTGCTGTATGTTATGAAATGACAGTTGTACAGCTGCTAACAATGTGTCATCAGAGCAACATGGAAATACTAGAGAGGAGAATATAATCACCTAAACGAGGTGATTTACACCGTGTAGTGCAACAGAGGATCAAACTGAGTGACCCACAGAAAGAACCTGAACTACTGCAAGTTGCTGTGCCAAAATTATATATACAATAAAACAAGATACAAATCAAATCTAAACAACATCTCAGAATATTTTAAACAGGACATACAGTATACTTCATCAAAAAACACGGCAAACGCCTTACAACGGCACAAACACACTTACCATTACGAGAAACACGCTGCAGTTAAAAAAC
>NW_011366394.1:601326-601633 GCF_000735185.1 Notothenia coriiceps | reverse complement strand
CAATAAAACAAGATACAAATCAAATCTAAACAACATCTCAGAATATTTTAAACAGGACATACAGTATACTTCATCAAAAAACACGGCAAACGCATTACAACGGCACAAACACACTTCCATTACGAGAAACACGCTGCAGTTTAAAAAACAATGCATATAAAAAACACCAATATGCTTAAAAAAAGTTCTTCAATGACTTGACAACACTTGTGAAGCATCAAGATAACATTCACCAACTTGATGAAACAACAACATTTTCTAGAACCGTTGCAAATAAAAAAAACGATGCAATAAACTCAAAACACAA
>NW_011366394.1:584199-601307 GCF_000735185.1 Notothenia coriiceps | reverse complement strand
CAAACGCATTACAACGGCACAAACACACTTCCATTACGAGAAACACGCTGCAGTTTAAAAAACAATGCATATAAAAAACACCAATATGCTTAAACACATGCAAATTAAGACAGTTCTTCAACGACTTGACAACACTTACCAACTTGATGAAACAACAACATTTTCTAGAACCGTTGCAGATAAAAAAACGATGCAATAAACTCAAAACACAACGGGAACGGGGACACAAAGAAATTATACCGTCACTCGAAATGTACCTAACATGTACGTTTTATTGGCTTATGTGATCACATGATGCCTTCAGATATTACTGCAGATCAAGCTAGCTAGCTAACGGAGCTAACCTAATCATTTCAAATATACTGACAAAACACCTTCAATTATGAAACAAGACAGTTGTCAAACTTCATAATCCCCGAATGTCAACAAGCGCTCCAGGCCCAGCTGTGTGCATCACACATCAGTTCAGGATTACTTTGTATGAGCAGAATGACAAAAGTTTACAACCAAAAAAGTTGCTTTACAGCCCTCATTTACATCCACATTACCATGTTGGGAAGATGGTAATCAACTGCTAAGGTTGTCTTGGGACTCTGATTTGAGCGAACCGTGGCACAGTGAAGGCTGCAAACCCCGAGACTAACAGCAGCCTCATTAATTTGATGAGAAGTGTTTCATAAAAAAGACCCCACTGTGGACGACTGTCTGTCCTAAACTCACTTCCAAAAGAGGCTCTCCGCACGACAAAAGGTTTTTAAAACAAACACATCTATAGCCACACAAACGCGCCAATAATACACTCGCGCACTAACACGAGGGACTCCCCCGTTACCGTGGCAACAGACAGAAGTGCTCGTGAAGTAGTGACTCCGGTTCTGACGGAGGTAATGAGATTGAAGGTGTCCTGCGCTCTAAGGGAGGATTTGAGGATGATTGGCGTCCGTGGTCCAACCCCTTCATCCACACTCCACTTCCTGCTTGTGCACGCTTTTTTGTTCAATTTCAACTTTTTTTTCAAGAGTTATTCTTTAGAAATGAAATCCCAATATACCAAAGTCTTCTCAGCCCCTCGACACATCAATTAAATTCAGCCCCAAGCTTTGTTTGGGTGTTAATGTTTTGGGTAAGCAGTAATCATTGATGTCCTGACCTTTGATTTGAACAAATGCTCGTAGCAACTGAGCAAACAACATTGCTCTGGACACCCAAAGCAGTGTAAATGTAAAAGAGAAAATGACTCCCTCTTCAACACAAGCTCACTAAGAAAATGAAATAAGAACCACTACAGATTTGAAAAAGGCCTTTCCTTTCTTCCTTCTCGTAGTTCTTGAAAGACAATTGTAATTGTAATGAGCCTCTAGTGTCTGAGGCACTTTGGAAAAAATACATGAGACTGACAATCCTAAGAACTAATCACTCACGGCTAAAACTCTGAAATATATGGCATTATCTTCTCCTCTGCTACACAATTATCAACTTGTCTCTAAACCGAACATTTCCAAATGTAAAACTTGGTCCCGACACATTTAAAAGTACATGTTTCCATACTAACTAAAAATGCGGTGGTCCTTTTCTAAATTTTTCACAAATACACTTAATGATATCATCTTCTCTTTTATAAGAAAATATGTTTAATTTTCATCTCCAATGAAGTGCTTTGCTTTTGGGAATGTCCCTTATTTTAGGGGACGAATCTGTTCGCCCCTACAGAGGCCACAAACCAGTGTTTCCGCCAGGGGGGGCGTCTTGACGGCCTTATTCAGCTCGGAACGCCATGAACTCGAGCCGAGGGCGTCCAAAAAAAAGTTTTTATCGCTTGAAATGACAAAAAGGACAAGGACATCCCTCTGTTGGAGCCTGGTGGGATTGTATTGAAGGTCGTTTCCCCGACATCCAAATGACCCGGCTCACTAAAAAGAGCCGTAAGTCCCATCACTAACGTAAAGAGATGTGTGACCTGCTCCATCGAAATCAGTCGCATTGACCCGAAGACACATTTTGAGTTGTATACACTGTTGGAAAGAGGAGATTCCTAGCTTTCTAATGATATCAGGATTGTTGTTGTTCTCCGAATATTAAGCGAAATATGTCACATTATATAATGACTGTCACCGAGTCATCATTTTGAGAAAAAGGCCTTCAAAGTTTCCTCTTCTCTGGAATCCATCGATCTGATTGATTATTAGCAAATGATCAAAAATAAGATATTTTCGTTTGGATTACTGGTTTGGGGCAAGCTCGCGAGTGTGTGTGTGTGTGTGTGTTTGTGTGATTTTGCATTTGTGTGTATTGCGTTTGTTTCCCGGGGAAAACCCTCACGAGAAACACCGGCTGTTGTTATGCCTGCTGTGACGTCAAGTTACTCCGTTCTCCGCTTGTAATTATGCCGTTACAAGCTTCAAAGTTGTGTTTATCATCTGAATTTGCCGAAACAAGTTTAATATTCTGAAAGCCAAGACTTTGTTTATTTGAAATCAGATGAAAACAAACCGTAACGGACCCTGCCGTGTTATCTATGATTACTATACGCCTTACATTCATAACTTCAGCCGGAGGGAGGGAGGGCGGCACTGTGGAAGAGCAGAGTGGCGAGTGAGAGCTGTCATCTTCCCTTTACACGCTTCAAAAATGTATTTATCGTGTGATTTTGGAAATAAAAGTGTCATACTCTGAAAGCCAAGACTTTGTTTGTTTAAAATCAAACAAAACACCCGAACCCTGAAAAACTATTTACGCAAATCCACGTTTATTTTGAAATGAGCCGTTGCGACTTCCGACTGATTTCGATAGAGCGGGTCACATCTTATCTGTAAGGGACGGCTCAATTCAAAATGCAAGTCACGTGACACAACGTCACGTGACTTGCATGTTGGGGTGGACGCCCTCTCAGCCCTGGTCTGGCGTAAACGCTGCAACAAACAGATAAATCTATGTGCGGAAAGAGTCAGACTTTCTTTACAGTGAGCTGTCTACCTCGTAAAAACCCATAGCCTGTCATGTTTAATCGTGAAAGTGTGTGCAAGTGTATCTTAGGATTTTACATTCATATTCTATTTAATATTGAACAATCAAATAATATTTGTTATTCTGAAATTTTGTTAGTTGGTGGAAATGTGTATTTCCACATGTATATATAAATATATTTTTT
The DNA here is from genome assembly GCF_000735185.1 of Notothenia coriiceps. Classification (NCBI taxonomy): domain Eukaryota; kingdom Metazoa; phylum Chordata; class Actinopteri; order Perciformes; family Nototheniidae; genus Notothenia; species Notothenia coriiceps. The sequence goes on along the minus strand of NW_011366394.1, from coordinate 598,159 downwards.
TTAAATATTTTTAATGCCATTTTATTTCTATTTTTCAAAATATATTGGACTGTTTATTTCTGTGTCTTAAACGCAAACATTTCCCAAATTGGGATCAATAAAGTATCTATCTATCTATCTATGCTATGAATGCCTACATGGTACGTAATATATATGCATTTATGTGTGTGTGTGTTGTTCAAGAGGAGATGTGTGTATCCTGCAATCACCACTGCCTTCTCGTAGTTATTTCCGATGGCTGTGTGGAGGCGGAGGACTTCCTCCTAATGGACGGACGCCACTCACTGACATGATGCTGACTGCAGGCAGACAGACGCACCAGTGATACCAGCTGACCACCACACAGGCTGGGAAATGCTGTCGGGCACTGACCGAGATCCCATTTGACCACAGTGGCAAAGGGAAACACATGCGAAACAGCACTTGGAAACGTTTAATATGCTTTACTCAGCTGACTGATGTAAAAATAAATTAACTAATAAGCTTCCGTTCAAGAATGATTGTCTGACCTTACTGCTTTAATGTCCTTTGTGACAATGATCATGAACAAACACGTTATCTCACATACAAACACACACCAGTTGTAAATGATATTTCCTGTGTGGGAATATCACACATGAGGAAAACTCCAAAACATTAATCAATCCGGCAAACAATCCTTTCTCTGCGCAGATTTCTTTGCAAATGAGGAAAAACTGAAGGCGTGCACACAAACATATATTATTCAAACACTCACCACAATTATACAAATACGTACTGCTCTCCCAAACAGCACATTTCAGTGTGGACACGAAGAACATTTCTCCACAACAGAACCATATGCTGTTTTTAAGGTACGCAATAAGCGCCACTTGTTTTTCTGTGATAACTTTCACCGCCCAATCAAAACAAACATCTCGGTGGCAGGACAGCTGGTACCCAGACAGTTGGATTTGACTAAATTAGCTATTGAATCTTTTAAACCAGATACGCAAGGAAACTTCAGCACAGTACGTTTCGAAGTCAGGATTTAAAGCAGGCACAAAGCCCATTGGAGCATCGTAAAAAAATGAAGAAGCATGCAGCAACAGAGGAAAAGGAACACCGACACAGATTTCAATAAATATAGATGTGGGAAATGCATAATGGACATGTTCAGGCCAGGTGTGGACGGAAATTATCTTTGAAATCGAGCCAATAAAATCACATGTGAATGTATAGATATATGCGTCGTATATGGTGATAAGGGAATGTCAGAGCACTTCCTGGGACATCCAAAGGTTATTTTATAAAACCCTATGAGCTGAGGACACCACCCGGCACTGATTTCAGACTGTTCTACCAAGAAGTAGGCGCTATGTCACAAAGGGCAGACGGTAGGTCTTTGTGGACATGTGAAGCTGAGCTGGAAACTCAATGTTCACCTTCACCACTAACACAACAACACAACTGTTTAGTTTTGACAGTATAGTAAACCGTCCAAGTATGTGGCTGCAGCTTCCTGGTGTGTAGATAATAAAACTCTGTAGTGGACTCAGTTATTGACTGGCTGACACTGATTTTCTGGGTGGATTACACTCATGTCCGGCTCTCTGTTTGCCTTACTAGTTGCTGGTTATACGACTGGCAGATTATTGGGTTTGTCGACTGATTTAACTTTGTTAAAATAAGATGACTCGGCGACTGAACACATCATTAAACTGACTGAATCACAGTGACATCATTACACTGTTGCAGTCAAAAACCAATGACAAGTAAGGAAGGTTTTTATCAGGGAGGACAGCCAGGGAGTCATGGCAGCTGTTGTATTAAAGTAAAAATGATCTTAGCTTGCTATAACCCACATTTGCAGGAGTTGATGGGAGGACAGCTGAGATAGTCAATAGAGTTGCAAATTGGATGAACGCTAACACTAATGCTGCGTTCAGACCGGACGCGATGCGATGTTTGGGGGCGGCGCGATTACATGTAAAGTCAATGCAGAGACACGGACAGACGCGAATTCGCTCCGACGGCGAGCATGAAGCGGTGGATGCGGCTTGAATCACGCGATTTAAGCGATTGAACTGTGCCGCGTCAAACGCGAGAGTTCAATTTTTTCAACTCGAACGTCAAATTCAAGTGACGCGTTCTCGCGGAAGCCAATCAGCGGTGAGGATCTCAGCCTGCCGTTACTGACGTTCAACCAGAAAACATCATCCATTAGCTGTTAGCAGTTAGCACACAGAGCTCACAGCTCCTCATATCTGTTCAGAAACTAGACAGAAGTTAAACAAGTACAAACCACAGACTGTCTGTGTCATGGCGAATACAGTCGCTGGTTTATTTATGTCTGTAGGCCGTTGTCGACCCAATCTCCATTCAGAAAACAAGCATTTTAAAAGGTTTTTCGCCTGCAGTCTTGTCTGCAGACTTGTCAAGCATTAATTCATGGTTTTTACTAACCGGTATCAGTATGTTGTTGCTTCGGCATCATTTAGAAACTTGTATTACAAGTTAATCACGGTAAAATATGTTCATTTTGTTGTAGTTAGCTCCCGAGCCAGCGCGTCTTGTTTGAATGATGCGAGTAAACACCGCTGGCAGCCGCGGTGAAACTCGAGCGAAGCGAATATTCGCATTGCGTCCGGTGTGAACGTAGCATAAGGTATTTACTGTATGGAACAACTCATGTAATGTATTTAGAATATGCAAGCCACTTCAATCAACTTCAGGCCCATCTGTCTGCTTTATTTTAGTTCTGCATAACCCACTTTGTTAACTACACTCATGCCCCAGTTACCCATTCATATTCCTTCTCAAGGTTAGACTGGCCATCTCTATTGTGTCCAAATACGCATGTACTGTGATATTTAGAGGACATCATGCTTATGGCTCTGATCTGAATATATTCACTCACTTTACAACACATGTTCAGTAAACCATCTCTTCCTCAGAAATAACACTGAGCCATCTTAAACGCCATCTCGTTTAAAATAAAGTGCTAAATATGTCTCCACTCAAACAAAGCTTTAGGTGGGAGAAGAAAAGGCCCATTCCCCACTTGCTACCCTCCTGCTCAGATCATAAATCTCTGCCATCTACACTACACACATGTCAAGCTTCTGACTGCTTATTGCACGGTTGTCCAGAGACAGACAGTCATATCACATTTGACTAGGTGTCTCCAAGACTACACCGGCTCACAGGTGAAAACAAAACCAGCATCACTGTCACAACTTCTAACAGCAGCCACGTTCAGGTTCAAAGCTGAACCTTAAATGATCAGAGATAAAAACAGTCCATAGCAGCAGGGCTTTCTCGCTCAGTCCTTCCGAGTTGATTCTCTACCTTAGTGGACATCATTCTGGGATGCAGGTAACACTCACTAGTCTTTGATTTAGTTATAACCGTAATCTGCAGCTTCAAACTTAACACAGGTAAGAAAAACAGTCATTTCAAATGCAAAAATACCTTAGCTTAGCCACCAGAAAATGTTTAAAAAGACAATAAAATATACATCTAAACTAAATGTATTCACTACTTTAACAGTATACTTTTTGCTATATTCCCATATTTCAGCAGTTGAACATATTAAAACATTTTAGTCATATTCTCCAAAAGAATGCTTTTTATGTGTCTACTAGAAATGTTGTCATAAAAGCAATCAACTATTTTTCAAATCCAACTGTATAAGTGAAAAGATATACAACATTACTTTCTCTTACAGTATAAACCTATACAAGATTGCAATGATGTGAATCTGCACAGTCTATTTTGAGAATCCCAGGGCTTTCAGTCTTGTCAATAAGTTCTCTGAGCTCTACTGGATGGACCCATGCGCAGTGCCCAAAAGCGCAACAGCAACAAACAAAACGTTGCTGGATATAAACGCCCTACTCATGTCTATAGCAGAAACGCGTGGCGCGCTGTGGATCCAGCAGAAACAATGCGAATGTGTATCCAGTGTCCAAAACACAACCAACCCGTATTCTCTTCGCTGTTCACAAAGCCTTTACGTTCATATCGTCACGATCCAGTGGGAAAACATGTACCCACACACGAGTGACTCCACAATAGCCACATGCACCGAGCACCATGAGGGAAGCACCGGACGGATATACTCCTCTCCGGCTGGCCTTTGAATCAGCGTAAACCAGTGTGTGTACGCATCCACTTACGCATCCCGGGCAGGGCGAAAGAAACCAAACCATCCCGAATAAACCGAGCGATCTTCCGTGTTGATACACAATCCTGAGTCGGAGCACAACTAGAGAGTGGAAGCGCACGGCGATCGCTGCCGCCCGGGTCCCTGTCTATTGGTTCCCTTTCAGCTGGGGCAGCGTCAGCTCACACACACACAGTCTCCATTTGCAACTCCATCGCCCCCCATGGGCGTGCGAGGCCGCGGGCTGTGACGCAAATGGCACTGGGTGATTCGCAAATGACATATCTTCCTAATTCACTACCGTCGCCACAGGGACTAGTCCAATTCACGAGATAGTACACACACATATCCCTCCGATGGTGGGAGACGAGTAAATAAAGGCGGATGAGCAGTTTGCTCTACGGGGATGCGATTGCATAACTCAGGAAACTTAATAAAAATGTGCACGGAGCGAGCGATGTGCAGTCTCCAAAGCTGATGTGCTGTTTCGGTTTGATCGTGATGGCCCGTGCCGTATCACTCTGCACACGATCAGTGCTCGACTTTTGGCCACGGAAGGAACCAAGCAGAGCGTACATACAGGGAACCGAGTGGCCTCGCTATGGTGGATGTGTGGTGGCCAAAGGACGCATGCACGTAGCTGACGGGGAGAGACAGGACAGCCAGAGTGGGACTTATAGGACCGCATTCACAGGCCATAAAGGGCCCGCATGAATACTATTGTGCTCTTTTATCCAAGAGTCCCCAACTATTTACAAAAGGTTGGCCAACACACACAAAAAAATATCGCGGCGAAATGGTGGCGGCGGTTACAGCAGCTGCTCTGCGCAAAGCAGCAGCAGCAGCACAATCATTGCGCCGCGCCGGACTTCCCCAGTTTTGTGCAAACTATGTGATTTGTCTGAAATACTTTTATGCGCATCTCATTCAGGCTGTCCTTGTCTGGTGAGCAGGGAACCAGAGCGCAGGGCAGTCGCCGTTCTCATGGCACGATTTGCATCGCCTCCATTATCCCCGAAAATCTCTTTTTACACGCTTATATTGTCAGCCTAAAAAACACAGTTTTGAACAACAATGGGACAGCTTGACTTGATCAAAGGAAAAGCCAAGTACAAAATGCACCTTTCACACCGTATAAGAGAGGCCCCTCGTAACGATTGCAGCATGGCAGGGGAGTGCGGCGTAAAAACAAGCTAACCCGAATAAAATACACACAAAGACAAGGTGCAATGCTTCCATAAATACGTCCATCGCCACTATGGTAACAACACTAAAACCCCCGTCGTCATGTGGATAAGCATTAGGCCGGTGAGGATGGCATTATTATGAATGTAAAACGCTGCGTTTTGCGGCTCCGTGCCACCTTTTCCAAGAAGCAGCTTGGCGCACAGGACCGGTGACCCTTCCATCTTTGCGCGTCCTTCTACCGAGCGAAACCATGAACTATCTCACGTTTTGACGATTTACCATTGAATAAAACACATCCTACTAGCTGATTTCCTCTTTTAGGAGGTAAACGCTGCGTGTAGAGGCTGCTACAAGTCTCTGAAACTATTCCTCTCCCCGCCGCGGCCAGGCAGAAACAAGAGGGAGATGACGCCATTTTCTGCAAAAACAACCATGCTCGGGAAGCCAAAGCGAAGGAGGTTTAACCCGCTCCGCAGCCCTCTTCCCCCGCTGAAACGCACTAAAAACAAGTCCTTACCTTGTCTAGGTTGGATGGGTGGTGTAATTGAGTGTTTGAGAGGGTAAAACTACGCGTTCGTAGCTACTTCGAGTCCGGAGATTGTTTATTTCGCCTCCCAGCGTCCCCGGTTCACTCTGAACAAGTTCCTCTGCGAGCCGCTGTCTTTGTGCACCCAGAGGAGCCCCTCAGTGTAAAAACCAGCCTCTGCGCAAAGGTGCAACCTCTACGTCCAATTTCAGCTTGAAATGTGGGAACTTTAGAGCAACATTGGCACAAAAAAGAACGATTTGACGTCTTTTGAATAAGAAAAGTTCGATTATTTTCCAGTTTTAAACCAAAGGCCACGGTTGTAGAGCTGATTTATCCCCCAAAACGCGCAACCTGTTTAGCTCTCCACGAGAGTCCACGACGCAAACGCCAAATATTACAGGGGTGGATACACCCTCTCAAAACTTAATAGGCTACAACAGATAAATGGCCACATCATCAACTAAATACCAACTTAATTGTTTGGGTAACAACCCGAATAAAGTCAATACTCTGAAGAAATGTGTGCCATTGATTCATTAAGATACACATTGTCCAAATTCAAATTTCTCCAAAAAGAGGATACACAAGTATGCTGCAGATACATTGAACACTGTTTGGTTTATTTTCCTACTATGAACCACATCTGACATAGTGTATGTCCCTTGTTCAGCTAAGCATTGGGCTATACAGAATATTATATTTAACTTGTTCAACATCACTTTCTACACTTTGCCTAAGAGTATAAGGAAATGTTACTTAGTGGTGTAACCAAGTGCATTTATTCAAGTACTGTATTTACACATGATGCTATATACTTTTACTAAACTATATACTTAAAGCAAATATTGAACTTTTTACTCCACTACATTTATTTTACATATGTAGTTACTTTCCAGATTTATTTGCAGTTACATTATATTCAAATCGACACACATTATAATATATTATTATAGGTTAAGCTACCCAGTAGTATGTAAAGTAACTCAAATAAAAAAAAACACCAAGTGCAACGTTAAAGTGATGATCACAAAAATGCACCAATAAGTTATTGTTCTTTTATTACATCTGGAGCTGGCCATTTTGCACAACAAGTACTTTTACTTATGGCACTTAAAGTATAGTATTTGAATGCAGGACTTGTAGTATTGCTTATTTTACTTGAGTAAATAATTTGAGTACTTCTTCCAACTCTGATATTAATGAAGTATCATTCATTTGGATGGGAACCCACTTAAGTCCCCTAACAACATAACTTCTCACAGATTTACTAAAATGCTGATTCTAGTGTTTTCAGTCTCGTTAAAAAAAATTCGATCAGTGCTAATAGAGAGCAAAGAAAGCCAATACTGAGTAAATCAATAGTTGACAGAAAAGACTAAGCCAACTGTGAATAGTGTTACTGTGACATTAAGTATTATTCAGTATTTGGTTTAATGCATTTCACACAACTCCCTTGCAAACAAACGTTGAAGCATTCAAACATATTTAAAAGTATACTCATGTTTGGCAAGTGACTGCAGTGTTAAGTAAGTGAATTCTCAAATTGACCGGATGGCCATGCTGTCAATGTAAAGCTAGCTATACCAATATAGATGTTAGCTACAAAATAACGACTAATAACGGTTTAGCCAAACTTAAAGTTCCTTTTATCTCAGTAAAACTGCTCCTTAAACACAACTAACCAATGATACCAAACCATGAAAATACGCAAAGGTTTTATCATATTCTAAATTAATTAATTGATTGTCGCGTTAGCATTTTAACTTGATTATGCTAATTCGTACCAAAGCTAACTAAATTAGCATAGATGCTTGATGCAGAAACGGCTACAACCAACATATTGTCATCGTTATAACAGAGGTGACACTGCTTTTCTGCGATTTTTCGAGCTAAAATAACAATTATTTAAAACGTTATAATTTGTATTTTTTCATATTTGTGGACAATAAAACCGTTTACAAGGAAATATAGATAGCACAGCCTTACCTTGGTCCCAGGCGATTGAACACAAGCTTGTATATCATCCGGTTCATCAATTAATAATGTCTAATAAAATATGAATAATATTTGAGTTATGTCAAACATAAATCACACATTGACTGAAAAACAACTTAAATATCCATTCACTAAGTAGAGTAAAGTTAACAAGCACTACAACAACAGGGTTGCCAACGTACCTGGCTGGAGTGAGATTTTGATATCATGGGTTTAAATACATATGCGCAAGAAATGACTGCTATCGTGTCAGCAGCGGGACCTTAGCATATATATGCACAGCCCCACCTAGTGTCAGCAGAAAGTATTAAAAATAATGATTACAAAAAAATGCTAAAATTTTTTTTTTTTTAAATAAAATATATTTTAAGATCATGTTTAATCATCTGATTCGTCTGTACATTGCTGTTTTAGTCTGTGTTCTTCTAATTAGTGTCTACAGTGTGTGCCTATTGAGCTGTTTAGAGCCATGTGGGACAAAACCCGATCATACCCTCCCTCTCACTGTCTAAGTGAACGGTGACTGTAAAAACTACACTGCGCATGCTCAGAGTATTGTCCTATTTAATGTGTGTGGCAAAAAAATAATGACCATAGGGGCATAGTGCTGCCATCCCCACCATACATCATCTCACATAATTCAGAGGTAATTGGCTGTAAGTACGTGTGCCGCGAAAAGTGTGAAGAGGAGGAGAGAGACGCGTCCCAAAACCAGGAAGTAAGCTGCGCATGGGTTCCCTCCACAAATAGCAATGAGATTTCTCCATAGGATTTTAGAAAATAGCTCAATATAAGATCTGTGGGAAACGTACCTGTTAGATAAATGCACGTTTTGTTCTCCCGGATAATATCCACATGTCTACCCTACTTTTTTAATTTTCGAATCATAAATCTATCGATTAGATTTATGATAGACTTTTGAAACTACAAGAACATAAGGAGGACTTTTACAAACAAGTAATAGAGATTTTAGTCCTGAAGGATAGGCAAATGGACTTCATCTTCAAGTCAAGGTAAGACCGCAATTTTATTGAAAATGGGATCTTACTAAGAGAGAACAATTCAATATTTAAATGATAAAATTACATTTTTTGGGTATCCTTTTGTTGAACTGTCTGTTTAAAATGAATCGAAGCATCAGACAAAAAAAGNCTTAGACCTACGGATAGACAGAGTCACATGTGTCCTTATTTCGTGTGCGCACCACACGTAGTGTCGTCAGCCTACGTACACTCACTTGACTGAACTGAAAGGTGTCATTTTCCTTTTGAGTCAAACCCGCTGTGTGACGAAGATGGCTCGTCGTAAACTTTTACATCGCGCTTTGTGGTGGTTGTTTTTTGATAAGACTTGATGATCACGGGGTGACTGTGTTACAAATAAGGTTTGACACTTAAAGCGGTCGACAAGTTGATTAAACTTAGTTGAGATTTGGTGATTCATAATGTACAACACACACCGGAGCAGATACTGTCGTCCGATTTAAAAATTTATCGCGTAAATTTTAGACTATTGAGTCACCACGTACGGTCTGGCGCTACCTCCTGTCGGATAATATGACTGAGTCGTAAGTGAACAATTCAATACTAAGAACAAATTTATTCTGAAGAGACAAAGTAAATAAGATGACATATTACAAGACATCAATAACATTCGATTTTTCCGCTAAAGGACTCTCTAAAATTTAGAGCTAGACGAGTTTTGAGTTGGACATTCTGTCCAGGAGTCACCCAGTGGCGAATTGGTTACGTAATGTTATCGTCCTTGTGAGACGACAGCGATGTGGTCGACTTTTCTCAATTGATAACTCTCCGCACGGGGGTGTCGCCCTCTTGAGTCGGTTAGTCCCACAGGTAGAATCCACCGAGAAAAGACCTCGCAGTCGTCTGCTTCTGACTGTTTCTGTAACCTCGGACAACCTCAGTGCTCCCTCCGTTTCTCTCCGTTTCTCCTCCGTTTAGGATGAACTAACTCGGATTCAATAGCGACCACAAATAAAACAAAATAAGTTAATGAGAAACCCAAAAGTCGGGGAGTATGATATTAGTGCACATAGTGGATTAGCTAAATTGGCCGGACGAGAACAGATAGGGTGTACGAGGTGACTCTAGGTGTAGAGCAAAGTCCCCCCCCCGACACCCTTACGGTCAGGGTCGACAAGGATCACGACTGAAGTAGAGACCGATGCGAAGGGGCGTCAGAGACCTAAAGCGAACGAGGAGGGTCGACTCTGGACCTAGTGAGTCAGCGTTGTGTAGGTGGGGGGGTCAGGTTCGACGAGAGGTGTCCGTATAAGGAAGTAGGGTATGTGGGTCTGGGGAGGACCCGTCTTCCTCCACCCGGTGACCAGACGGACGAGAGGGTATGTCACTTTCACTGCCATGGACAAAGAAGGCGAGGGGTGATCCAGGAAGACTACTGGGAAGTTGAACTGTTGGTGCCTCCTTCTGTATATTTGTGTATATTTTGACCTAGATCAAAATATAATATTATTTTCAAAAGCTTTTTTAGTCTGATGCTTTGATTAATTTTAAACAGACAGTTCAACAGAAGGATACCCAAAAAATGCAATTTTATCATTTAAATATTTAATTGTTCTCTCTTAGTAAGATCCCATTTTCAATAAAATTGCGGTCTTACCTTGACTTGAAGATGAAGTCCATTTGCCTATCCTTCTGGACAAAAATCTCTATTACTTTTTTTTAAAAGTCCTCCTTATCTTCTTTTAGTTTCAAAAGTCGAATCATAAATCTAATCGATAGATTTATGATTCGAAAATTATAAAAGTAGGGTAGACATGTCGATATTATCCGGCTGAACAAAACGTGCATTTATCTAACTGGTAAGTTTCCCACAGATCTTTTTTCGAGCTATTTTCAAAAATTCTATGGAGAAATCTCATTGCTTTTTTTTTCTCTCGTCTCCTCTTCACACACCACACTTTTCGCGGCACACGTACTTACAGCCAATCAGTTCTGAATGATGTGAGATGACGTATGGTGGGGATGGCAGCTCAGTGCCCCTATGGTCATTATTTTTTTGCAACACACATTAAATAGGAAAATACTCTGAGCATGCGCAGTATAGTTTTTACAGTCACCGTTCACTTAGACAGTGAGAGGGAGGGGCATGATCGGGTTTTGTCCCACATTGCTCAAAACAGCTCAATAGGCACACACTATAGACACTAATTAGAAGAACACAGACTAAAACAGCAATGTACAGACGAATCAGATGATTAACCAGTTTAGCCCTGAGCCTGTTTTTCAGGTCTCAGGCTCGAAAATGACATTCCCGGAACAAATGACCATATATTCCCTTCTAAAAGGGTTAAATTAATAATCTTTTTTCTCAAAGTAATGATAAGCCTGTGAGTTGGATGTAGAAAAGTCAGAATCAAAATAGATGTTTTTTATTTTAAAGAAAATTCAGATTTAACATAGTAAAAAACTGTAAATTATAATGTCTGTCCAAAAATGATTTTTTACTTATAGTGAAAACTACCCTTGGATGATGGTAAGGTAGACGAAAAGCTTTATGAATCCGAAGTACAACATATAATAAGGGTAAAGGTGGTTTAGTGGAGTCTCTCATCTCGAAGAAAACGATTTTGGAGAGGATTTTTAAAGTTTTATAGTGAACAAAACGTAGTTAGAACNCACTCCCCTTTTAAACTGTATTCTTGTTTTGTCATATAGTATTTCATAACTGTTCATTTATTCTCTCTGGCTGTCCATCTCATAATGTTCACATAGAAACTAGCGTTTCTATGTGAACATTATGAGATGGACAGCCAGAGAGAATAAATGAACAGTTATGAAATACTATATGACAAAACAAGAATACAGTTTAAAAGGGGAGTGATTTGTAAAATATAAGAAAAAGAAAATCTGCTTACAGTTCTGTTTCATATGGGTGTTGAGAGATGTATCCATAGATCTCTTAATTTTACTCTCAAAGTGCACCAGATTGATGCTTTTAACTTCAATATTTAAAAAAAAAATCTTATTTTTTAAATGGAGGATTTTTTAATGCCCTTTTTATCGTCAAACAGCACACAGAGAAATCTAGACTTTAACCTACCTTAGTAATCACAAATGTGTGCTGGTAATACAACAGAAAACGTGAAGAAATTAAATGATTTTACAAAAAGGACCCAGATGTCAGGAGAACAAATATCAGTTTACCATAAATAATCATATGTTAACCTAGTATGAGCTATATGTACCATGTTATACCCATAACAGCATAATGAAGATGCAACATGACAGTGATGGTAAAAGCTGGAAGAGTTCTAAATCCAAGTAAGAGAAGTTTCTATAACTATCAAATTAAGCAAAAAAACTGGGCAAATGCTCTGGCAGCATCATAGATGCTATTATAGATTCAACAGGAAGCAATGTAATTTTACAATCGCCTTAAAAGTGGCCAACCACAGACACACCATCCCAGCCCTAACCTGCAGGAGCCAAAGCCAGAGAAGAAGCTCTGTTGGTGCTTTTAATAAAACACTTATGACTCTGTGTAGTGTGTGTGTTACGTTTGGGGAATCCTGCACCGTCTGCTCTCTGTCACTGGGGAAATGCTCAATGGTCTGAGGATATAATAATAATCAGAAGAAGGAATTAAAATAACTCATCTGGTAACCACAGGAGTGGGAGAGTTTGCTGATTTTGTTCAATCTTTGGTTGAAAGCAAATATTATTCAGGCAGAAGGACAAATTGAAGACATAGGAAAAATAATATCACCATGAATTCGATTAAACAAAAAGAACAAAATAAGTAGGCGACACACACACACACACACACACACACACACACACACACACACACACACACAGACACACAAAAACACAGACACTAACACACAAACAGACATTCACACACAGACACACACACACACACACACACACACACACACACACACACACACAAGGGAAGTGGAAAGGTTTTGTGTGCCTTGCAGGGGGTCTTTCATTCTGCAAATGTAGCTACTGACTGTGTGTGTGGATATCCGTANATAGGAAAAATAATATCACCATGAATTCGATTAAACAAAAAGAACAAAATAAGTAGGCGACACACACACACACACACACACACACACACACACACACACACACACACAAGGGAAGTGGAAAGGTTTTGTGTGCCTTGCAGGGGGTCTTTCATTCTGCAAATGTAGCTACTGACTGTGTGTGTGGATATCCGTAGATATTTAGTGGATATGAAGTCCTTCAGCATGGCCAGCATTCCAAAGTATTATACACACACACACACACACACACACACACACACACACACACACACACACACACACACACACACACACACACACACACACACACACACGTGTGTCTGTCTGTCCCGTGTTCCTCATTAGACCAAATAGGGATTACTATTTGGCTTTGCATTGTTTTGATTGGCCTGTGACTCAGAGGTCAAGGGTCGATCCAAGAATTGCAGGACAAGCTCAGGCCAACAGTGTATCAACAGTATCGCCATGACAACAACCACTAGCAAGCAGAATCTTAAAACAGCCATGTTCTTCAGTGAAACGCTCAGCTCACCCTGAAATCCTCAAGCTAATTTGTTATGAGTGACACCTCTGTGCTGTCAATGCTTAGATTGTTTATCATCCAATAAATCAATCAAATACGTTTATATTTACTTTGACCAACTGAAACTTGTGTTATATTTTTGACCTTTGAAAGTGCACGTTATCACATCTCAATTCCATTTCCTTTGAGTGGCTGTTTTGGAGCTTTCACCAATATCCCATGATTTTCACCTGCAGAGGTTCAGCCCAAGTCCAATCTTGCTCAAATATTCCCCTTACAGTATATACTGTATGTTTAAGGGGAGACATTTTTAATATATAAAAATACAAAAAATGATGTACAATAACTCCTCAGAAATGTGTTTGTAGAGGAAATAAATTATGTTTAACTCTTTGCAAAATCGTTCTCTATCACACACAATCACACATACATACACACACACACACACACACTTATATACACAAACACACACACACACACACACACACACACACACACACACACACACACACACACACAGAGAATGGCATCCTCACACGGCATCATTATTGTTTGTGAGCT
>NW_011366394.1:583172-584113 GCF_000735185.1 Notothenia coriiceps | reverse complement strand
ACACACACACACAGAGTGGCTGGAGGAAAAGCATGTGAGTGGAGAGATAAGCCTCCTTTGTTAGCTGGCTGACACTTGAAGACAATTAATTAGTCTGGGCTCAGAGAAATTGGACCTAACTAAGACCCCATTTACACGGAAACGAACCGAATACGATATCAAAAAAGTCTTCCGTTCACACGAGACCGCTCGAAAGCGCTGGAGATGCTGTAGTACATATGCCGGGCCTGTAAGTGGCACTGTACTTCCGCCACAAAATACACTAAAAGTAGCGAAGAAGACCCCCCGAGCATGGTTGCCTGGTTGCCCTTCTGGTTATTCTCCGCGGTGGATTTAGCAACATGTAGTTCATGTAATTCTCCATGTCCACTTGTTGCTGATGGTTGTGGTAGTGGAGCTGTAGATTTTGCACTAACATCTGTAGCATGGTCAGTAGCAGTTGCAGTAGCCACGGACCATGCTACAGCAGTGAGCAGCAGAGGTGGGGAGAGGTGGGGCTATGCTTCATCGTTATCAGGAAATGATCGTATAGGACGTACACACTGAGCCGTTTGGCCCCCCAGGGCCTTCCGTTTGCAGACCTATTCACCTTGTACGGTGGCCCTAAAGTGTAAGTCAAAACAGAATTTCAGAAAACACCACAGAATATCACAAAACACTACAGCATTTCACAAAACGCCACAGCATTTCACAGAACACCAAAGCATTTCACAAAACACTACATCACATCACAGCATTTCAGAAAACACTACGGCATTTCACTAAACGCCACAGCATTTCACTAAACACCAAGGCATTTCAGTAAACGCCACGGCATTTCCGAAAACGCTACGGCATTTCACTAAACGCCACAGCATTTCACTAAACGCCACAGCATTTCACTAAACGCCACAGCATTTCAGAAAATGCCACAGCATTTCACTAAACGCCACAGCATTTCA
>NW_011366394.1:566283-583139 GCF_000735185.1 Notothenia coriiceps | reverse complement strand
CTGCTGCTCCTCACTGAGAAGAAGAGCATGTCGTGAATATACTATATTACATGGGCCAAGGGTGGTAGCCTCCATTGTTCTGTGTGTCAAAATGAAAGACAGCCCACACACCTCATAAATAAAAAAAAAATCATCAAACCGTGGGGTCTTATTCATTCAACACGTTAATGTTGTATCGATGTATATAGAGATGTACATCAGCAAAATATTCTCCTTCGGGACTCCTGCAACAACACCACGCCGTCATCTGATTCTGATTGCCAGAAGACATCTATCAAAGATGTTCTTTGAGAAGACGATCACTACGTGACCAAAAAGTTTCAAAACCGTTTACTCATCTTCGGTATTCTTTTTTTGGCGTGAGAATAGTTTGGGCAGTGGAGAGCGTGAGCATTGAGAGTGAAAGCGTGGTCACACGCCAGATGAGTGAAGAGTTGGCAACCCTGTACTACAAGCTAAAATTATGATGATTAATTAGGGGCCAGCTGGTTAATATATCTGTAAAAATGTGTCTAGCCTGGAGTTTGTCCCGTTATAAAAGGTAATAATGTTCATATCAAAAACATTCTACAATACATAAATAGAATACATGAAATAAAGCTAATTGTTGAAGTAAAACTGACTGTATAAAAGGCTGTGGTCAAACATAGTGTATTAAACCTTTTAATGCATTAGTTAGGCCTATTTAGTAAATGCTTTGTTACCATATTTTCACAACTCTTTTTATATTTAAAACATTTCATTCACTAGTTTCATATAAATAATGTCAGGAGTATACAAGATCAAGGTTATCTTATGGTCAGCCGGAGTCCCTACATGCTAAATAAGAAAAATGTATACTTTTTTATGTTGAGTGATAGAGGCTACTTTAACCAAAGTAAAAAAGCCTGGGTGCATACTCTGTATCATAGATGAGAACACAAAATAAGTATGACTAATGGGCGATAGTAGTTTGTTTTTTAGGGAATCATAGAGGTATATCACATATCTGAAGTGTCGGGACATTGTTGGACTGTGAAAAAGATATTTTAGCTGCCAACAACAGAATTACCAAAGACCATTTTCTACGGGATATTTCTTGTGTAAGGGAGTTTACACCATAAAATACAATTGTACTTTTATTCTTTATTCAGGTCTCCCTTGAAAAATAGATCAATTATCTCATGGGACCTGTTAAATAATATTTTATAATTATAATTATATCTATATATATATATCACATTACTATTTCAATTGTTCATGGAATACTTGAATGTGTCTTCAACTAACTTGTACGAGCAGTCATTGGTTTTGGTACATGTTATTCTTATAAAGCATGTTGGTAAGTACTATTCAGAATTCTGATCTATCTTATTAGTCCCCATCTATAGTGAAATGTGCAGGATCTCCTGCATTTTCCTCATCCCAGTGTTAGGAGCACGTGATGTCATGTCTATTCAGTCGGCGGCGTCGGGGAGCAGTGTAGGGACAGACCTTGATCAGGGGCACGTCGGTAGTCTCTTGGTCGTCCGAGACTCCGAACCGGTAACCTTCCGGTTCCCGAAGGCCGGAGTCCCTATGGGACTTTGGGGAGGCCCCAACCCACTCGACCCACCAAAAAAAAAAAAAAATTTAAATAATTTTTTAATTTGCTCCTTTTGATTCTTCCACAGGAGAAAAGTGGGCCAAAAGTTTTGTTAAGCTTAAATTTGGGCCTGAGGAATCCCAGATGTGTTTGTTTTTTTTTTTATTTAACCACAGTGTTTGGGCGCAAAAAGAGTTTGGGGCTATTTAGGAACTGGTTTTTAAGGTAAACAAAAAAGCTTTTTTATGTGCTCTGGGCTTTGCTCCCTCGCAGGCTTGGGAATTATGCCACATGTTTTTTGAAAACTTGGAGCATTTTTTTGAATTTTCCCCTGCAATTTTCAAATTTTTTACAAAAAAAAAAGGCCCTTCGGGATTTAGATGGAAAATTGTTAACTTTTTTTGGATCCTTGTCAATTGTGAATATAGTGGGTTGTTCCAAAAATTTTGTTCCGGGCCCCCCCCTGGTAAAATTTATGTTGTTATGGAAAATGCCCTTTTTTTGTTTCTGTTGTTTTATTGGTTTGTAAAAACCAAATGGGGGGCATCTGGCAAAAGTCGTCTCCCCTTTGAAAAAAAAAGGGAGGATTGGTTGGATTCATTTCCAAATGGGATTTTTTTTACCTGGTTTTAAATTTTCAAGGCTACCAAAACCAAAACAAAAACCCAAAATTGAACAGCAAAATAGTCATGGAGAAAAGTTGAAGTTAAAAAAAGAACGTTTCAGAGGTCTGGAGCCTTCAAAAAAAAAAGGGCCCCAGGTCAGATGTGGTACTTTGCCTCCTGTGCGATGGAAAACGAAAAAGAGAAGTATCGAAAGTACCCATGTGAGAAAATGAAAAGCACTCTTTGTTCTTTTTGCCATGATATCACAATCTAACGAACAGGGCCTTTCTCTCTCGGTCTACACATTCTGTGAATGCCTTGATTTGTTTTCTACACTTCTGGGCAAAAACGTTTCACATAGCTCAGTTGTGAAGTGTTGTAGCTGTTAATATCTAAGGAGATGGTTGTGTTCATATTTGCTTTGACTTTTATTTAATATGTGCAGGTTTTTTTCTCTTATTTAGCTGTTCATTAGGGAGGCGTGTGGCGCAGTGGATAGAGCCTTGGTGTTGGGATCAGGGGTCACAGGTTCAAACCCCACTGCAGTCAGCATGTCGTTGTGTCCCTGAGACACTTCACCCCAAATTCTTCCTGTGGGGATTGTCCACAGTGTTGAGTATGTCAACACTGTGGACAAAAGTGTCTAGCATGTTATGTAATTATGTTTTCACTCCTGTTAAGTAGCCATGTGTTGTGTCCATGTGTGCCACACTGTCTCCTCTAACAGAGTTACAACATAGTTTATTAACACAATCAATAAAGTACAATAGGCTTCTTAAAGTAAAATGTATAATAAGCTAGATACTGTAGGTCTAAAATTAGGCCGGCTTTGAGCATGAAGAATTAGTATAACTAATGCCAATAGTAGATGGCACTTATGCATAGTTGTTGGAAGATGTTTACCACACTTCATGCCGTAATGGATCCAAAAATATAGATATATATATATAACTCACCGTGCTTTACAAAATACAACAAAATGAACATACGACACAGTCACAAAAAGCAAATAGGCAGTGATGCTAAAATAGGAATAATAGAAAAAACAGACTATTAAGATTATCATACTGGCTTTTGAATGGTAATTGTTAAGTTTATATTTAGTGTTATACCACTTTTATAGTATGCTATTTATTTTGTAAGCTCAATTCTATGGGCTTACCAACAGTGATTCAGGATTCCTCAACATCTTTGGCAGCATCTTCCCTTATATCCAGAGTCTAACCCTACCTGGCAAATCATTTTATGGGGAAAATTACAAAAACTAATTCTAAATCAAAGTGAAACCTCAAGGTTGGAGGTTGAATTAGAGCATATGAGTATATTTAAAAAGAGAAAAGAAAAGAAAGCCCACTTAAAGCTAAACTGCTATCCTATTCAACCAGAACAGATTTAGATTTGGACACATGGTGAACAAATTGATTGCACATGTTGTAAAAGATCCTTTTAGTGCTATTCATAAAGAAACAAATCATTTGCCCAGGTTAGGCAGCACTCAATGTGTTCAATGATACAAAAATGCTCTACATATCCTCAATTCATCCTAAGATCTTAAATCAATCTAAGAAAAACACTCTACTCATTGAATGCAAAGTGGGGGAACTTAAGAAGTTCTATAAGTTATAATCCCTGGCAGCTCTTTCCTTTGGGCTCACAACAAAAGGTGCCCACCACTATCGGCCATACACAATTAACTAAAGCACCAGCATTATTCCATTATCATAAGAATGCTGTTTGCAATGGGGGGAGAAACTCCTCGGCATTCATGGACGTTGCCCGAATAGAGCCGAGAGCTTTTATCTTCTCAATTACATGCAAGCTGCATTCATCACAGAACCTAGTGGCGTGTTTGGACACTTTTTTTCGTGCATGACAAATAATTTGTTTATGCCAGTCATTTAAAATAGCCTGTTTATGATTACAAGTGTTTGGAGGGGTGATGCCAGAGATTAGAGTACGGCTCGATTCCAGTGGGATAGTAAAACTCAAACAAGATGAACAGATTAGACAGAAAAAAGCATTTCCCCATCCTTGGCTGCGATTATGAATTCAGCGGACGACCTGGGCAGTAATTGTTCCCCCCCCCCTGAGGTTAACATCGTTTGTGCTGCATTGCATTTATTTTTGAGTGCTTCTGATGTGAAAGTGGAGATAACTGACCACAAGGTGTCAATGTTGTCAGGTTTGTGTTTTGATGTCATTGCAGCCCATTAATGTAAAATGTGAAAGCAGCGGGTAGGAAATGCCTGCTGGATGTCATGCTCAAATAAATCTAATTGGATGTAGCGATTTGTCTGGAGAGCAGTAATAGATGGCAGTGGAGCCATCTGCACATGTAACCACAGCCTCTGCATCAGAGCCAAAGCAATCCATGCACAGGCCTCTGTAAAACGTCCTTGAACTGCCCAGTGTAATAGTAACAGGACGAATAGCATACTTTGTGTTTTAAGCTTTCCACTTAGAAGAAAATGGTGTTTGGAAAAGGCAGAAGTGGCTGTGCAGAACGGTAATCAGAAAAACAAATTATGCAGCAGCTCCTTTTGTGGGAAAACACTCAAAACTCCAGGCTTAGATGCAAATGTTGGGTCAAAATGTGAGGCTGCAGACTCTGACCGCGAAGTGTTGTGAATGTTGGCCATTTTTTATTTTATTTTAACATGGATTTTTCCTGCCGTCAATAAGGTTGTTTGTCTGTCTGACCTTTGTCACATGCCGTCTCCTTTTAACAGATAATAGAATTACCAACGATATGGGCTTTAACTCACGTGAACAACAGGAAGCCATGGACAATTTGATCAATATCAAACAATTGCTTATACAGTTTGGCAGCACTTATGGCGATAATTGGTAAAGCACGTGTTTTTTGTACTTCCCTAATATCCAAATCATGTAACCACTTGCGATTTTTCCAGAGGATGTTGCCACAGTTCATAATACTGCAGTGAGCCAATCACCACCCGAACTCTGGCAGTAAATAAAAACGAACAATAAGAAAAAGTAGGGATAAAACCGACAGTTCTTTTGTCGTTAAATAAATGCATGATTTATATTTGTCTGACCTTTTTTTTATTTCGATTCACATGTAAAGATTGAAGAAAATCACAGGAGAGCATGAAAGGTCATCAATTAGCAAATATCTGGATAACTGCTGGCTGTGTCCTGTCATTCTGTTAAATGTCAGAAAAGAAAAACATAGCAGGAAAGGCAGAGGTGATGTCTCACTGACAACAGAGACAACATAACAACAGTGCTATAAGGCACTTTATGTCAAATGGCACCACTGAAGAACATTTTGGCTTCCTTTGTATTCCCCTTACAGTACAGCATCATGAAATAGTTTGAAGGCCCCAAAAATGATCTCACCATCTTCCTGGCAGGTCAAAGGTTGGGGTCAGGTCTTGGATTCAACTTCATGCTGGAAGACGTTGAAAATATTCCTGACGTCTGTGAAGAAAATACTATTTGTAACTTATAAACTAGTAGGTAATAAGCAGCTGAGGTCCCACTACAGTACCAAGAGGGACCCCTCAAAGAAACATTTATTTGCACTAGGGCTGCACCGTATATCGTGTCGTGACGATAATCGCGATATGCGCATGCGCGATATTCACATCGCAGGACGTGCAATGTTTTAAATTGTTCCTTTTAAATTTTTTTTTAGGACTTGCGATATTAAGTAGGCAAATTAACTCAAACACTTCATGTTACAATTATTGTTCTGCCTGCTACAAAAGGATAACTTGCGAGCCTCTTGTCAGGGGTACTTGAGTGAGTGACATGCAGGCTCTGCATGCACAGCAAACCACCAATCACAATCAAATCTCCAAAGCAAACGGACCCGGTGATCAAAGGTAAAAACATTGAATAAAGTCATTTCATGTGTTTCTCCAGGGCAGTTCGGCGCTGCTAACNGAGCTAGCTCAGCTTGTTGCTCTGATAACTTAAGATCCAGACGTCCGTTACTAAAATCCTTCATCCGGTTAAATATAGTTAAAAAATACCAATTGTTTAGCATTAAAGTTCAAGAAAGGATGGTTTGCGGGAAAAAAAACAGTCTTTTCTTCAATTCCTGTATGTTTTCATATCGCAATATATATCGCAGGGAGGGGAAAAAATCGCAATGTCAGTTTTTTCCCGATATCGTGCAGCCCTAATTTGCACTTAATTATGTGGTGCACAAAATGGGTATTTGTTTTGTTTGTTTCATTTCCTTGTCAACATGGGGAGTTTTCTAGTTACAGCATCAGTAGGATATCTCCTTCCCTATTCATCAAAACATGTTCTGGTTAGTACACTCCATATTGTTTTAGTTATATCTTAGTTTACTGTGTGGTGTGTCCAACACTGGTTAGGAACAATGGAAAGCTTTAAAAAGGTCCTTATGGTAAGGATAAGGGTTTGTTGTATTGCATTAATCAGTTGATTAGTTTCTAGATGAATTGGTCAAGAAAATAGTGAAATATGTCCATTTTTTATACCATGTCTCTTAATGCTTTGTTTTGTTAGTATAAGACCCAAATATATTTAGTTTCATATAAAAAGTATTACACTTCACCAGATACGTTTTCTTTTGGTTAGTTGATGATTTATACACTAATCGATTTAGTCTCATACTAATGTTTGGCAGGTATATTTTTTTACAATTTGTTCATTATCTTATTCAGTGCGCCTGCAAAGTTCATGGCAGGTTGATGGGAATGCAAAAATAAATAGACATTTTGAAAACAGGGATGGTGCTACATGAAACATCACGGATCCCTGTACCAAAGGAAATGACATCTTCTTCAGCCAATAGATGTTGAGATGTTTCAGAGCTGATCCACGATGCTGGGGAACAAATGGTGGCAGAAAATGTGGAATAATGACAAAACCTGTTGTCGGATAAGCAGACAGGGCTCAGCATTCTTCAGTGTTTCTGCATCTGGAAACATTTTTAAACCCAAAATACACACAATTGAAGCTGCTCTGACGAACACAGAATACTTTTTTTGCTCTAGTCCAACAACACAAACATGTCATGTGATACATCACTGATCATGAGTTCCTTACAGAGAAAACACATTGTATCCCTCCGATGTCAACATCCATATCTATCTAAAATATCACGATTTCCTAATGTTCTCCGATGGAAAGCATGTGGGAAATTCTTTTAACTAGCGTATACGTTGCTGAGTTTTGGCCTTAAATGTGTTAGTGACATCCCAGTAAGTTTGACCTTCAACCAACACAATCCAACTAATTCATACTTGAGTCAAAGTGGACCAACTTTGAGGAAATCCCCTCTAGTGGGACTTTCCTTCCAGTTCAAAAGCTTGGATTACAAAAAACAACATCCACTTTCAATCATTTAATAAAAGCTTGGATATAAGAACATTTTGTATACAGCAAGTGTTGTTGTATGGTGGGAAATTCTTTTTTTTGGTATCCAACTGCAGTCAGAGTGAATAACTCTAACAAGGCATGTTTGGATCAGACACAACAAACAATGGTGTGCTGGTTAACTCACCCACAAAACACTCTATCTTCTTTCACTGCAGTTGCCAGAAAAAACACTTTTACAAATATATATATAGATTTGTTTTCAATATCTCAAACATGTATATAAATAGACGTTGATTAAATCTGGGCGTTATGACAAAGTGCAAAAAAAGGAAGGGGGAGGCTTTAAAAGAAACTGTTATACCTCCATAAAGTTCAAAATATACAACTGCTCTGAAATCTACTGAAAACTCTGTCTTAATTTTAGCTGCAACAGTGACTGGAACTTCCTATTTGTATTACTATAAACAGTAGGTCAGCTTTGATCCATAAAAAAAACTCACTAAATTCCACACTTAACCATGGTTTTATCCTTTAAACAAACAAACAAACGTTATACTAGTACATATGTTGGTATGTATATCAGAGAAAATGATTATTGTAATTGTAGGCATGTTAAAGGGATAGTTCGGATATTTTGAAGTGGTTTTATATGAGGTGTTGCCATGGCAGTAGAAGGACATATTTAAGCCAGCTTTAGGGAGAGTCAACGTAAAAAAAAAAAAATCCATATAGTTGAAGTGTTCTCTATATATTATTCAGACCTTTCTTAAGGGGAACTCGAGTCGTAATCTACGCTCTCTGCAAAGACACCAGGCTACATGGACACATTTTTTACCACTTCCTTGATTTCGTACGTGTAATTGAGTGACTCGGGTGATACGGAGTCACCCTTTAAAACACAGAGAGATAACACCTTCAGCCCCCCGCAGGAAAAGTCTGTCTCACAGCAAGGGGAAGTAATGAAAAGATCCACAATTGGTCATACACTTAAATTAAAATATACTTTTTTTAGTGGGACTATCTTTTGGATGGCTTACATATGCTGCCATTCTTTCCATGGCAGAACATTGTTTTTCTCTTGATTCTTCTTCTGTCCTCTTCTACAAACACTCACTTTGGATAAAAACCTCATACAACCCCACTTCAAATCATCAGAACTCTCCCTTTCACAAATTAACTGTACATTGCGAGCTCCTCGATAAACCATGTGTGTGTAGATTAGAACAATCGCCATGAATGAAATCAAAATGCTCTCAGTTACGCCACCATTATCAGCTATACAAGATGAAGACAGGATACATTTTTAGACACATTGTGGCTTCCATCATACCAAGAAAAGAGAAACCCTCATGTTTCAGGGATTTCTCTATAGCTATACACACGGGTGCACATAACTGGTACGCATGCGCGGCAACAATCTGAAATGCGTACCGTCACTTGTGTCACAAAGCGCATTTGCGAACCGACGTACTTGTGAAGCTTTTCCAGAAGGCGGTTAGATCACCGGACGACAGAGTCGGTCTCCGTGTGCACAGACAGGACTGCTGTTAACGCCGGTCTGTACAACGGAATTGTGCCAAAACTACGCCAACCGGCTGCGGAGCGAGACTCCTCCCCCTTCACTGGAGAACTGCGCTAAAACAGCTTATCACAGAGTACTCCACTAGTCCCCCCCGTCGACTTTCCTGAAGTACTCCACTAGCACGCACACCCCGCCCCCCGTTGACGTTCGCGATACAGAGGGCTTCATCAAATAACTTTGAGTGGAGCCAGAAGTTGGAGTACCAAACACTGACTCCAGGTACTCATCTGAGTGGCTCACTGTGAAAGTTATGTGCACCCCTGGCTATACACCTACTTAAAGTGAAAACCTCTTAATATAATCATATGTTAGCATCTTTGGACTTAAAGTTGTGGTAGTGAGCTCCTTTGGAAAATGTTTCGTACACCTAATGCTGAATGTGTGTTTGTTTAAAATACATGTAAGGAAGCCTTTCTGAAAGGTAACTGAAAGCATTTTGACCTGAACCAATCGATCCTGGAAGATTAAGATGGTTTCAAAGTGTAATAACTATTGTTTTGAACATTGGAAGATTTATGAGAAAGGGTGGAACCACAGGCTAACATGAATGCTGGGTCCTTTATATGAAAATACTAACCAAAGCCTGGTGTCACAAAATCAACATTTGCTCATTAGCATGTGTCAGATACAGATTTATGGAAATAAAAAGAGCAACCGAGTAAACGTCATCTCCTGATAGAGGCTGTGGCTGTCCAATATTAAGATTGCATACTTCTTTTATGCAGGTTTGAATGTGTTAACACTACTGAAGTGACCACCTTGGCAGGCGTACTTTGTGGAGCGGGCTGTTGATGGATCTTTGGGTAAATGGAGGGGCTGTTAAATGCTAATTAAAACAAAAAGTGAAAAATGTGCAGGCATGGCAAAACAACTCCTTATAAAATAGGAAAATTAAATTAAATTGTCAATCAGACTTTGCAAAGTTGCAGTATGGCTGACATCTGTGAATTACTGTATCAAAAACAGTGGACTTTTTACAGTAGACTCTCCCAAGTCAAATTTGTTTGAATTGATACATTTTTTGTCTAATATTTTCGCCTATTATTGTGAAAAAGCCTCAGTTATTAGAACATACTGAATAAAAATACTTACATTTGGAAGGACAGACACAGCCCACACAGTTAAAGTCCATATTTAGCCGTTTGATTATTAATTCATATTCATTTAAAAAACGTGCTAATTAACAAACTCTTCAATATTTTGAGAAACCAGGCTGATCATTATCAATATCATTAAACACATATGTAGTTGGAGGAAAACATACTCTTTGTGTAACAGGGACAGTTATGTCTTATTTGTATATAATATATTATGCAAATATGTCTATATAATTACACAAAATCTGTGTTTATTCTTGTTTCATCTTGTGTTAATACCTGACGCAGTAGGACTCACATCAGTATGTGGAACTATAATTTTAGCGTGTACCCCTACGTTCCTTATGTATGTGACACTGTTCCCCTTTTTTTCGCGGGGTTCATGCATCGTTCTCCCCTTTTGATACTGATCTCTGTGGGAGAGGTAGGCGGCTCTTCAGCCAGAAGCAATTTCCGTGTTTTAGTGTCGACCGAGATGTCCGACTCTCCTGAACGCAGCCTTGGAGTAATGGTCGGTGGGTGTTCAGCTGTAAACACAGTTTTCATTTAAAACCTTAAAAAGGTGAATCTAAAACATGTCCGGAGTCTCCTGGGATGTGTCTGTGGACGTGCAGGAGGCTTCAACTGCCCGCTCACAGGGGCACGTTAAAGAGAGTACTGACTGGAGAAATGTTTTCTTTCTGTCGCTGTTTCGTCAGGAGTGAAAATAAATGTACATCCTGAATGAAGCTACACGTCTGGGTCGTCGTCTTTCTACACAACACAACGCAGAGTCAGACACAGCCGGTTACATTTGTATGGCTCATATTCTGTAAAAGGGGACGATAATTAATAAATATAAAAATAATAAACAGATATGTACACATTTTCCACAATATGAACTATCATAATACTTTCAACATTTCTTCAAAATGCCATAGAAATTATTCTTTGTTTTTCCCGTAGCTCGGCACCTCGAGGGCGAGTTAGAAAACAAACATAACTTAAGAACGATAAATTATTGTACAAAAAAAAAATAGATTCCAACACCGTAGGCTTCATTCCTTTTTTTGGATGCAAGTCCTGACACACAGACAGGAGTTTGTGTTTCTTGCAAAACGAGAACGAAGACGAAATCAATCGGATCTCATCCTAGATCTCTTCCTATATTGAAATACAGTGTCGCTTCCTTCCCTTGTGTTCAGGTCCGTGGTGGAGATAATGGAGGAAGGGAGAGAGGGGCAGTAAGAGCACTTTGAGCACAGCAATGCTGGGAGGAATGGGGGAGATAGGGGGGTGAGGAAAGAGAGAGAATTTCAGGGATGTTGACAGAGATGTTCGATGTATCGAGTGGCGGAAATAAAAGCGTTAAGGTGGCATAGATGACCGCTGAGGCCTACAGTAATCGTGTCAGTAGGTCCTTCAGCTTTAACCCGAAAAACAATCACTTACCTTGTCAGCTGAGTAAGAAAAAAAAGTCTCCCCAGAACGTGTACAGTGTGTAAATTCTGTCTGAAAATTCCCTTTCCATTTTTGGATTCCACTGTATTTTTCTGAATGCATGTCAGAGTGATCCATGTTTTTAAAAAAAGGTGGATAGGTGAAAGTGAACGGCCGGCAAACACTGCTGCGTCCCGGTGAGTGAACTGAGCTGTGATTGGATGAATGGGGGTGACATCACCGGTCTGATTGGTGCCGTCAGGGGAAGAGTGGTGAGGTCAAAGGTCACAAACGGTGGTGGTCTGCACAGCTGCCCAACGTTCAGTCCGGGGAGCAGGTTTCTGTCAGTGATGCATGTTGGCCTGCGGGGAGGGGACAGAGACCCATTTGTTATTGTTCAAAGGTGGCTTTAATGCGTGTAAAGCAACTTCTCACACCTTTGAAACTACACATAAAACTTAAAAAACACATTTGACTTGCCTTCAAACTGGCTCTCTTAACAGAACTGTGCATTATGCAACTATTGATATTAGGGCTGCCCATCTTTTTTTTAATATTTATTATCATGTATACCACAAATACAATTGTTTGGGATCACGTGTTAATTTGTCTAATGGTCCCATGAACTCATAAGTCAGTTAGAAAAAAAAAAAAACTCAAAATATTTTTGATATATTTTGACGAATTAGCTTTCATTTCATTTCAAACCTTTATTTAACCAGATTGGTCCCATTGAGATCATAGATCTGTTTTTCAAGGGGGACCTGCAGCTTTGTTGTTCAAAGGTGGATTTAATGTGAAAATACACTTAGAACTTTAAAAAACACATTTTACTAGCCTTTAAACTGGCTTTCTTAACGGACCTGTGCATTTTTGTATAATATATATATATATTAGCCCCGCTCTCTTTAACTCCAGTCGACTTGTTGCTGCTTTCCTCCGTGGTGAAGCGATCAGGGGTTAAGTGCTGCCGGAGCGCGCCCGCACTTCACAAATTGCAGTCCAAATGCCGCAGTTTTTGCGTGGCTGTGTCTTTAGTTGAAAGCCCAGTGGCGATCTGCTCATCTCTCATCGGAAATAATATGCTACACAAGGGCGGACTGGCCACCTGTGTGTTCTGGGGAATCACAGAACGGACGATCGTCATTATTATTATACCGTTTAAACCAATTATTTAAATTTGTTTAAACGGTATCTGACAGGGGTGCACACACTGCTTCCCCGCCCTCCTGTTGACAGTTCACGAGCGCGCCCGCCCCCCCCAATTATTTTTAAAATGGCACTTCATATTAAAAAGCCGACCCCTGTTGTAGATCAATATCTGTATCGTCTATGTAACGGTGCTGTAAATATAGACTCTCCATTGTCTCCAATACAAATCAGAACAGCCCATTTTTTAAATACCATCATACATACAACAAATACAATAGTTTGGGGTCACATGTTAACTTGTCTAATGGTCCCATGACTTCCAAAAAGAGTCATCAAAAAAAACAGAGAGAGAGAGGGAGAGAGAAAAATACATCCCTGATTGTGACTAAATGTGCTCTTTTGCTTTCAGAATTGACATTTTTTATATACTTTTTTTCCTAGACTGCGGACAGTTTAACAAACGCTAAGATTCTATGTTTGCAGCTGTTAATTTCTTTGTTCTGTTTATTGTAGATCAACATCTGTATCGTCTATGTAACGGTGCTGTAAATATAGACTCTCCAATACAATTCAGAGCCGCTCACACCACCTTCCTCTCTTAATGGTGTCAAATATAGATGTCCGCCCCCTACCTGTCTCGGGGACTCGGGCCCTGAGGCCAGAATTCCCACGCTGTCGCTCCCAAAGAGGCTCTCCATCCCCCCCGGTCTGCTCAGCTTGCTGGCCTTTGCTTTGAAGGAGCTGGGACTCCTCCTCTTCCTGCCCTCTGCTCCCCCGACATAAGGCAAGGGTCCGGAGGGGGGAGCAGGAGGGTGAGGGGGGGCGGAGGGTGACTCCCTGCTGGGGGAGTCGGGTACACTGCCTAGTTCACCACTGGAGACCAGTGAAAAAAAAAAGACCAGTGGGGAAACTGCCATTAATCAAATCTGCTGTAAAACCATCACAGCACGTTTTATATCATATATAGATATTTTAATATGAAAACTAAACACCTGTCGACACACAGCTGACACGTGTTTACACAGAGCTTTCCTTTGAATAAAACACCCTCATGGGCTTCCATACATACGGTTGGATTATGTAATTATATATAATTCACTTATTTGTATATATTGTCTTCATGTGGTCCCTTGAGGATTTAAATGTAACTTAAACCCGTAATTCTCTGCTAACTGAAATGTAAATTGTTTTCACTTTGGGAGTTTGATAGGCAGGTCAAGCATAATGGAAAATGCCTTCTATTGTGTATAGAGAGGCGAAGTCCCTCCCTTTCCGGGGGACCTCCATGGGATCTTATTTCGGAAAAAGTATGTATTGAAGTCAATGGAGAGAGAAACTTTATCTTTCGATCCCTTTTGAATTGTGCCACGAATTACACATATGATGTTTGTCAATTGAAAAGATAATTTTGCAAGTCAAAAAAATCCAAATGTGTTGTAAAAATGTGAAGTTACACTTTTTTTTGTGTGAAACCGCTCAATGAACTACATCTCCCGTCTCGCACCACACACCAAGACGGCCGTCACGTTGGCACATTTCACTTCTTTCTTTCAGAAAGAGGCGGAAAGTATTAAAAGAGGTGAAAATCACTCCAAGTCTGGGCACGTTGAGAGCTGTACACACACACAAGGGGAGTTGGTCGGTTCCCTAAGAGCCAGCATGCGGGACCGGGATTCTGGGATTTGTAGTCTTTCTAGTTGTTATTTTTCATAGTCTTATATTTCTACAGTTTTACGACAAACTGTGACTTTTTTGACATGGAAATTATCTTTTAAATTGACAAACATCATATGTGTAATTCGTGGTACAATTGAAACGGGATCCAAAGATACGTTTTCTCTCCCCATTGACTTCAATACATCATTTTTCCGAAATAAGGTCCCATGGGGCGGAAGTAGACGGGCGTAACTTCACCTCTCTATATATTTATATTTTTCATTTGATATTAAACTCTATAGATATGTATCCTTCATGTACTGTATATATTGAATATTTTGCATATATATTTATGTTTACTGTTGTATTTGTATTCAATTGTATTTGCCTGTAATGTCTTATTTCGGCTGATGGGACGTAACAATGTCCCAAATTGGGATCAATAAAGTATATAATACATTCTTCCACTAATGTACATTTTCACAGATTTTGAAGTGACTGTTATTTTGTATATATTGATTGTTGTGCTTTTATTTATGTCTTAATGTGTGCACATGTATAAATGTGTCTCGTGACTGACATATTTTTATATA
Organism: Notothenia coriiceps; assembly: GCF_000735185.1. Classification (NCBI taxonomy): domain Eukaryota; kingdom Metazoa; phylum Chordata; class Actinopteri; order Perciformes; family Nototheniidae; genus Notothenia; species Notothenia coriiceps. The sequence goes on along the minus strand of NW_011366394.1, from coordinate 568,149 downwards.
TATATTTGTATTTTTGACTGTATTTCGATCTCTCTGTCTGTAAACACAAACTGAAAGATTGAGAATAAAGTTGAATTTGACTTGACTGATATCTTATGTCTTATGCCAAGTGTTGCACCCACCTGCTGTGTGAGTTGTAGCTTTCCGACCCGTCGTCTCTGGAGAGCCAGTCCTCCCCTCCGCTCCACATCCCCCCCCGACCGAGTCCCTTCTTCCTCCCAGCTGCAGACGCCCCTGAACTTTGTAACGTTGGATGATGGCTGCTGCCGTTCCTCCTCAGATTATCCACAGTGGGGAAAAAGGAGGAGGCGTTTTTCCTCCTCTTAGCTCCAGAGTCCTCCGTGTCTTTGGATGAGCGGGGGGGGGCTTTATGCGTGCCGTTACGGGCTCTGACGGGAGCGACTCGGAGGTTGAGCGCTCCGACTGTGGACGCAGACGGAGGGATGTGGGAGAGGGGAGGAAGAGGGACGGAGGAGGGAGACGGCTGTGAAGAGACGGGGGAGGTACCGGAGGAGGAGAGGGAGAGGAGGCTCTCAGGAGCGGGAGGCACCTTCCTGAAACTGGAGGAGGACACACCAATAAAGCTGAGCATTCACAACGTAAATAATAAGGTCATGAGACTTAGAGCCTAAAGCTTCATCAATGTGTGGGATTTTATTTAATGTTTGATTTCTGCTTTATGCATTTCCAAAGCTAATCACGCATCTTTGTATCATGATTCCTTTACAAACACATGCTTGTACACCTAGTAACTTTTTCCTTTTTGTATCTGTGTTGCTCTTTCTGATGCCCTTTAACTGGCTTTTTAAAATTTCATTTACAAAAAACAATGCTCAGCAGGGCTGCACGATATTGAAAAAAACTGACATTGCGATATTCTTTTCCCCTTCGATATATATTGCGTTTTTTTTAACTATATTTAACCGGATGAAGGATTTTAGTCACGGACGTCTGGATCTTAACTGGTTGACTCATCATACCTTAAGTCATGATCTAACATGTCATGATAATGCATGTTGCTTCCCCTCAAATAAGGGGGCTCATCTGTGAATGAAGAAGAGAAGAACCTTTTTGTATCCAAAATAGTTCCAGATGGCAGATGTTGCTTTTCTTTTTGGAAGTAAATCTTCATTCTCTCCGGTATTGTCCTCCTGTGCCTCGCTCATCTTTTACCGTTGTTTTGATGGTCTGCAAACTAGCGGGGCGGGGCCTGCTGTGATCTGATCAAGAATGATTGTGATTGGTGGCTTGCTGTGCATGCAGAGCCTGCATGTCACTCACTCAAGTACCCCTGACATGAGAGCCGCGCAAGTTTTCCTTTTGTAGCAAGCAGCAAAATAATTGTAACAGGAGGTGTTTGAGTTAATGTACTTACGGTACTTAATATCGCACGTCCTAAAAAAAAAAATGAAAAAAAAAAAATTTGAAAGCCTATCATCTCTATTGTAGAGATTCGAGAAGGATACAAATGAGAATGCAAATATATAGTAAAAAGAATAGTACACACCTGTTTATGGTTTAGCGCTACAGTGATATGATGTGTACGACTGCACGAACGAGCCAATAAATTCGAAATGAACCAAACCCTCCTATTGTTATTGTACAACTGTTGCTCACGAGATGACAATAACTGTTGCGAGACGCGCCCCAAAGCACGACTTACTCGGGTTTATATTTTGATTATAGCACATTTACCGATATAAAATATCTTGCCCATTCTTTTTTCTTGGTAAATTGTATACAAGAGCACGTGATCTCGCGCGACGTTGCCTAATATAGCACGGTACCGCTATTGGCGCGTATACGCGTACGCGTTCAGTAAGTTGTGAGGACCCTGCACGTTAAAATTGAGGCGATTGAAAAACA
>NW_011366394.1:555383-566238 GCF_000735185.1 Notothenia coriiceps | reverse complement strand
CGACCCTTTTTCATTTTTGATTGTTTGTTATGTGGATTTGTAGTATTTGTGTTACTGTATGTTCAATAAAGGTGTATTTTTGCTAAGTCTTGAGACATTGCCCCGGACCCCCCTAGAGGATGTGACGTCCACCCCCCAATTCAAACATGTTCATACAATACTGAATACATTTGAAGCCATTTTGACGTCTATTACCTATGTCAATAAGTTTCTGTTTTTGCAGTGTATTTGTCTTTTGTAGAGATTTTTCATTTATTCTTTACATGTAAAATCTCGTCTAAAATCTCACCTAGGGCAGCAAATTCTCTAGAACCGGCCCTGGTACTAGGCCTCAAGAGCCTTTCTTGTGCTGACACATAGAAACAAATTTGCGGGGCGCACTTCGCACGCGCACACACTAAACAATTCCACGCGCTCCGCGCTCACATTATGCTGGGCCCACGTGCCTTAGCACCGCTGCTATGAATCCATCCCATGGGAAACACTGAACGCCATTGTAAAACATAATCACTGATGTTCTGCTGTAACGGTGGTGGACTCATCAGAACAGAGTGGGCAAGCTGACCAATCAGAGCACACTTGGCTCACAGGGAGGGGGGGTGGGGCAGGAGCTCCAACAAGCCGTTTAGGACAGAGAGTGAATACACATACTATACAGAGATGCTGTATGAGAAACCAATGTGAGTTTGGAAAATTGAACAATATAAATCTATTCTAGTAGACCTCAACAATGGAATTATGATCTGTAGAAATGGCCATGACATGGGACCTTTAAAGTCATACTTCAATCTTTTCTGCAGTGATAAAATTAACTTCCTCTTCTTCATGTTATGTGTAGAGAAAGAGGAAATGAGTTTCTTGTCACACTTTCACATGGGAAGATAATATTGTTGTTTTTCTCGCACTGTTGATTACAGCATCCCCTGGTGGGAAGAAACTAACTGACTAGGATTTCACATTTCAGGCCCAGTACAACTCCAGCAGTGATGTGAAAAAGGAAATCAAAGTCATATTTGAGTAGGATATATTAAATAACTGTCAGCTACAACGTAAATAAAACTTAATAAATAATAAGGTAATGAGACTTTTCTTTAAAAGTACAGATTACATTCAAAAGTTGTCTTAAAGAACGTAAAGATTAATAAAAATACATCAGTTGGAAAACAAGAAAATGGTTCAACTTGATGCAACTGTAATAAATATTTAAAAGGAAGCAAATAATAGGCGTAGTTTTTTAAATTATAAGCAACTAAATATCTAAATGTGGAATTTAGTTACAAATATATCTGAAGTTTAGCGTCAACTACAGTTTCAGCTCTGAAATATTTTACTTTGTAAGCATGTTTTTTGATTTGATGTCGACACGTGCATGTGTGTGAACATCGTACCTGGGTATGTGTGCGTTAGCCAGCCGCAGCTTCAGCATGGACAGCGTGCGTCCGTTAGTGCAGTGCGGCCTGCTGGGAGATGCGGTCTCCTGTGGCGTGAGGCTTCCTTCCTTCCTTCCCTGCGATGCGTCCTTCTCCTTCGCTCCCTGGGTCAGCTTGGCCCGCCCCTTGTGTTCGGCCAGCAGGACGTCAAAGTGTTTCCCTCGGCCTGAGACGGCTCTGCGGTGCGTGAGGGAGTGAGTCTGTGGACACACACACAGAGAGGTTCTTTTCATACCTGGTGTTTAATAAACACCGACAACAGATTTCACCTTATTTCCACTGAGACTTTGGTAATGAAAGAAACTGATCTGAGGGGCTCGTATCATGGCTCTTTCCATAATCTCCTCACCATGCTGTTGCCCATGTCACGCAGGACTAGCTCGGGTAAATACGGTCGGTGCGTGGCGAGCCTGTCCGCCCTTCCAACTAATTTGGAAAGCAACCAGCTAACAAACATTTGGTTTTCCAGCGGTGCTCCAAAGGATGTGTGTGTGGATGGTGACATACTGGTTTAAACGGGTAGTTTCTTTGCTTTTGAAAGACATTTGTGTTCCTGTACTCACTCTAAGACAATATTGAGGCGTCTTGAAATGCCTTAAGACCTAACAAGTGCATCTAATACCTTCAGAAATATTCCAAATAACAATCTTTGATCCATTTAGCAGCTGCTCGGGAGAAATATACCTTTAAAACACATTTAATCTGAGATCAAACGGTAACAGGTGTTTTTTTAGTGCTGTCAATCGATCATGATTAATCAGTTACTAGTGTTTGCTAGTTTTTAGGGGAGAGATAAAACAAATACACGTGTGATCTTGTAATAAAGAAATGGATGATAAACTGGTAAGAGAAATCCATGTTTTTGTTTTACAATATAATAACATGAAATCTGAATTCTTGGTATGAAGTCTGACACTTGAAAGATGAAGCACAGAAGCTTCTTAAAAAGGGAAACTTCTATATTTTTCACCTGGACCGTATTTTCCATTTTGCCTGCTACGGTCTCTTTCACTTAATAATGGACCTATAATTAAAAAATGTACATAAACTACTTGGATATTATTTGAGATTACATTCATGAATAAGGGAAAAAAGACAAATCGATGAAGAAATAAGATACGATGAGATTAAAGAAGTACATTTAGGGAAAAAACCTCAGAAATTAGCAAGAAAATAAAAAATGTCTTGCTGTTTTTCTTTTAAATTGCAAATACATCTGATTAATCCCAGAGATGTATTCGTCTCCATTTGACACAAAACACAGGAAATGATAGTCCAGGTTGAACCAAAGTTTCCTTTTAAGACAGATTTAAGACACTCCTAGCCTCATAGGAGTAGTTAGGAGTAACTCCCTAATCTAAAATCATTTGTAAGAGCAGTTAAAGTTACAATCCTTTTGGGGAACACCACTTAAGCTTTGGAAGGTTCATAAAATATATCAAACGATCATGTCAACATAAAGACTCTTTCGGGAAATAGGTCCCTTTCGTTGAATTGTGATCTAAGTGTAAATAAAGACGGCAACGATAAAATACAAACAACAATTAAGAAAACGTGATTATTCTCAGCAGCCACTCTGAGAGAAGATATCCTCACACTACCCCGACACACCTCTAATGACTTAATAACCCGTTTAAAGTGATTAGTCGAGCTTGCTTGCTCGCTAGGAGTAATTAAAGGGCCGTAAAAAGAGTGTTTTATAGCTGGAAGATGTTGTAGCCTCATCCGACATCTATAATTACCACATCAGGGGGAGTGTGGGCCCTGTTAGGCCTCAGCACCCTGAATTAACTGAGACACTGACAGGGTCATATCTGCGTGTGTGTGTGTGTGTGTGTGTGGGGGGGGGGTCCTAATGGAGAAGGGATGATAGTAGATCCTTTAATATTTTTACCCTCATAAATAAACAAAGCTTTTTTCCTGGTCACATGGTCTTAGACAGGAAGCAGTCAGAAATGTGTATTTATAGTAGTGTTGCACCGATACTTGAAAGGGACCGCGATACCCTGCCGTTAAAAACGTTACGATTCCTCCGTTTCATTTGTATCGGTACTTTAAAGATGACGGGGGAAAGTACTCTGGTGAGAAAGCGCAGTTTTAATAAGAGCCGTGTGTGTTCAGCGCTCTGCTTCCTTCCACTCCCTGCACTGCAGCCGTGCCTGCAGTCCCTCCCCTCTCAAGCACGCTCTAAGCCCCTCCCCTCTCTCGTGCACGCGCTAGCTGCCAGAGCATGTGAGAAAGCGAGAAGCATGGCTGCACGGCTTGTTGACAAAAAAAACTCCAGAAGCGAAAAACAAAAAAGTTGTTTATAGATGATGCTTAATTGTATTTAATACAAATTCTAGTCGTTTATTTTATTTATTGTTCTCATTGTTTAAAAGTTTGTGTTATGGTTCTGGTGTGAAATAAAGCACAATAATTACATTTAAGACTGTTTCCCTTTTTTTTAAGAAAAGTATCAAAAAAGAATCGGAATCGCAATTCTTGACTTGGTATCGAAACCAAAATGTTGGTATCGTGACAACACTAATGTGTATATATGTGTATGCGTGGGTGCGTGTGTGTTACCTTGCAGGTGAGAGACCGGGTGCAGGGTCGCTTAGTCTCAGGATCCTGGACTCCACAGTGTTTGTTAGGATCAAAAACTCTGCCTGTAAAACACACACATCATTTCATTTGAATGTTATTAACATTTTTTTTTTGTTTTGTATTTTTTTTTTTTAAGTATCTTAGGAAAACTGTTGAACTGAATATAAAAGACAGGAAAAAGGATTGTAGTTGTCCATGCTTCCTCTGTTGCCCTCAAGCCTCTCAGGTTCGGGCAAACTTTGAATACAGGCCAAAAAAAACCTGAAGAACTCGACAATCTTAAAATATTATTTAAGTGATGATATTATTCACTTATTGCAGGTAAAAAACGACACGAAAAAACGTTGACTGTCTGATTAAGCAGCGAATCTACATATTGCGATGCAGCAGATGGCAGGATGCAACTTGAAAAGACGTTTGCATTCGGCAATAAGGAAGAACACAAGCTGAGACTAACATTTTCAGAGGATAACAAATCAACATGTTTGCAATTCTAATATATTATCTGATATGTGATTAACTTTAAAAAAACATTTGAAATTCGATGTTTTTGTTGTTAACATATTGATGCCAGAAAGGTTGGGATAGGTCAGAGCTTAGGCATATACAATCATCCATCTTTGCTCACTACTTCCTAGTCCTCAGGTGTGCATAAACTACAGGTTATGAGCGTCTTTAGAAAATTGAAACATTGTGAAATGATCATTTATCTGGTAAAAGAAGCAGGTAATTACAGGAACAGGCTAAACAAATACCATGTCTTTACTAAAAGCCATCATTGAGTCATTTCTTGTCTCCCTCTTTCCAGAATCAAATCACATGATCTGGTAGTAGGAGCCTCACTGTACCGAGTGCTTCAATTAGTCTCTCCTGAAAAATGTGTCAATAAGACCTTCCTTTTTGATAAAGCTTATAGTTAGGGCTGATTAGATTCAGCCCCTAGTTTTGCTGCTATAGGCTTAGACTGTCGGGGGACACCTTACTTCTTCCTTCTCTCAGTGTGTACCTGTGTACTCTCATGGTCCGAATAACCCAGCTTCCCCCAAATGTCTTTTTGGTGTCTATCTACGCCGGGATCCTGAGTCGTGGCTGAACCTGTCACTGTGGTCCTGCCTGACTTTCATCATACTACTTCCCTGATGGCTCCCACAGGATTGTTGACATCCTCGTGGATTCATCTTCTTATTACAGACAAGCATTTCCAAACATTTGGTCTACCTATGTTGTAAAATGTATTATCTCTTCAATTTACACACAGCATCTATTGCACGTCTGTCCGTCCTGGGAGAGGGATCCCTCCTCTGTTGCTCTCCCTGAGGTTTCTCCCATGTTCCCCTTTAAACTGTGGGGTTTTCTCCGGAAGTGTTTCCTTGTACGATGTGAGGGTCTAAGGACAGAGGGTCTAAGGACAGAGGGTGTCGTATTGTCATACTTAGGGATGGTTACCGAGCCCCGGTATTAAACGGGCCCCGGGGCTGAATTATTATTATTATTATTAAAGAACATGCAAAAAGACTGCAAAATGCATCTATGATTATTTTAGTATCGATTTCTCTCCCGTCTGTGTGTGAGGGGGCGGGGCAGTTTACGCACACGCAGCTGCTACATGCAGCAACACACACACGGAGGATATGGCGGAGAGAACGCGCTCCGAGGTGTGGTTAAACTTTACCCGTCTCGATGCTCGTTGCCTAAAGTACAATAAGAGTTTAGCATGTCAGGGCGGTAACACGAGCAATTTGTCTAAACATTTAGCAAAAGTGCTCCACATCCAGACGGAGAAATGCACCGTCTTTCTAGTAGCTCTTTAGCTCCATCCACGAGTAACGTTTCCACGTCAGGTGTTATGTATGCTAGCAGCAACACACAGAGTTAACTCAATTATACAAACATGGGTTAATGATTACTAGTGAGGTAAACTGAGGTTATCTTAGTTTGTTAACAATGTCAAGCTCTTCTGTTTACAGTTCGTGTCCTTCAGATTATTTATTACCATTTGTTTAAAACACTGTTGTTTTCTTTTTTGATGTGAAATATTATGTATTTATTTAAATGAAAAGCGCAATGTTAGTTTTGTTCACAATTTTGTTTAGTTAGCTTACCTAATTTTTTCTCCAAAAGGACCGTTAAAGATCGGCACCGAAAGCGGTATTCGATAAAAAGGTAGTAAGTTACCGTTAAACCTTAACGATACATCTGCCTTAGTCATACTGCATACTGTCTGTAACAAACTGATGAAGTCCATTGAGACAAAGGTAACTAACATTTTGTTGATATTGGGCTATATAAAGAACGATGAATGATTGAATTCAACATTTTTCTTTGTTTATTCAAATGATCTAAGACTTTTTCCTAGTCTAGTGATTTTAATTGTCGTTTCTACCGCAAATTCAAACAGACTAAGAGCCAGTGAAAAACGACCCTGTAGGAATCCTTGCCTCCAGTTTTTGCTGCTTACACGCTTTCTCATAACCGCTCATCCAACAACTTCACACTGAGATTCTTGGAGTCGTCAGCAATTCACCCGCATAGTGTTCAGTGGACCGGATGATCGTTTACGGACAAAACTGAAGGACATAGTCATATGTTACTCAGAGACACTCTTTGCCCTCTTAGTGTGAAGTGCACAGAACCCGCAAGCTGTGATGAGATGGTTGTGTGACAGGACGTACTGGCAGCCGGACAGCGAGTCAACGTGACGGACAGACACAGGAAGCTCCCTTTTTTAAATTGTCTCCACCTAAAAAACATTAGCCAGAATTCGTGCCTTTCACTCTCTGACTCTGTGGCCAGAACTCTCGTACACGCCTTCATTACATTCCCGTCTTTGCTATTGCAATGAGTCCTGTCCGGGGTTCCCAGCAAACACCCTGGGATAGGCTCCAATACGTCCAGAAACTCTGCGCCAGGCTTCTCACCCGCAGCCAAGCCATGGCACGCATATCACCCCCAACCTCATCCCACCTCCCACTGGCCTGCCGGGTCAAGTCCGATTCAGAATTACAAACACTGCCTCCGTCACGTACAAGTCCCTCCATACCCCGGGCCCCCCTAGTACTATCGGACCTCCTCCATCCGTTCACCCCTTCTCGGAGTCTGCGGTCCTCAGACACGGGCCTGCTCTCCATCCCCCGCTCTCGCCTCCGAACTGTTGCTGACAGGACGTTCAGTGTTGCGGCCCCCACCCTCTGGAATGCACTCCCTGCCAAGATCCGTAATGCTGCCTCCCTGGACATCTTCAAATCATCATTAAAAACACACCTGTTCACCCTGGCCTTCGGGCCCTAGGACTTTTCTGGTCCCCCGGCTTCCTTTATTTATTTATTTGGTTTGCCCGTTGATTGTTTTGTTTGACCACCATGTACAGCGACCTTGGGTCCCTTGAAAGGCGCTATATAAATATCATTTATTATTATTATTATTATTATTATTAATGAACAGAAAACGCACTTTGATGATGAAATGTAGCCCTTAACTTTAGGACTGTTGTCAGTTTAACGCAAACTTCTCTGGTGTTTATTGACTCTTTCTAAGACAAATGAAGCTCAGCGTAAGTTCAACCAGGAAGACCGTCTATTCACTATTCCTACGTAACTACTCTCTCCTCTCAATAAGTGATCGGGGGCGTCACTCTCCAGCTTAACCAATCACTTCGCTCTATTCCCAAGAGCCTATCAAAGCGCTCTGCCAAACCTTTTAAATCTGCTCTCCCCTCTGTCAGCTGTCATTTCAGGTGACTTGACGCAACCCTCCTCCACCCCTTTTCACCACCTGTCCCTCTGAATCCAGGGTCAAGCTAAGCACCTCCCCTTCAGACAGACCCAACCATCTATTCACCACCACCAGTGTCTAGACCCCAGGGGGGTTTCATCGGATCGGTTCTACCCTCCCGAATGATACTTCCTGCACAACGGGGCCTAATCGCCAAAATCACCATTACATTCATTTGTGTATCTCAATACAATAAATATGTATTCTTACATCAAAACCATCTCTCCTGATTGAAACATGTTTAGAAAATCCTCAGAGGTTACAGAAGTAAAAGTAAGATTATTATGGAACATTCTTACAATGGATTTTCTCAGTCATGAACACTATTTTCTGCCAAAGTTAAAGATGGAGTTTTGGTTATTTCACAAAATAGATTGTGATCCATGTGCAGGATTCAGTGGATTGTCTGTCAATCAAATCTGATCAAAACTAAACCGCACCGTGATATGTAAGGCAGGTCAAAGTTGATCCATGAAGTAGCTTTACCAAGTGTTTACAACCAACTCATTTTGAACATGTTTGAACCAAATCATTGATTAAAGGGGGCCATATTTTGCTTTTTGGAGTTTTCCCTTTCCTGAAGTTTGGGTTTTTGTGCATGTAAATGGTCTTCAAGGGCTAAAATCCTAAAGTTCCCTAGAGGGAGTTTCTCTCCCACACAAAGGTACACAATATGAACCTGAAAATGAGGATAATAGCCGCGTTCACACCGCAGTACTTTTCCCACTTTAGTTCCGATATAGTTCCGAAATGTCGCATTCATACCAAAAAGAGCTAGAACTAAAATGAGTTCATGAGAACCTTTTTACCCCCTTTTTTTTCCCTGCTAGAGAGCAGGGACTTTCGTGGGAGAAAAAGGTTCCTGTGTCTGATTGGCTGGGCGGAATGCAAACCACGCCCCGTAAAACTCCCAAAAAGTTTTGTGAAGCCGCCATTTTATTATCCTCGCATTAGCATTATTAGCATTAGCATTAGCCCCGCGCACAAACGCAGAGAGACTAACTTATGGCAACACAAAAGAAAACATGGGAGCGGTGGAGATGAGGAGGTGTCGNCAACCAGCAAGCGTGCACTTCAAAAGTGCTTTACAACCTGACACATTAAAAGCCATTAGGATTAGATTTTGAAAACAGTTCGCAAATATAAGGGCACAAGAAATTTGTATATTAAGCCTAATATTAGATATCTAGTTTCAGCTACAGTGTGAATGATGTGTATCGAATAGTCGATTTATTTAATGTATACTAAAAGACAGCATAAAGAAAATTACATTTCTACATTAATATATATATTAATTAATTGGGACGACCGAGTTCAATGAAACTTACTAAACACAAAATCTGATACGCTCAAGACAAGTTACGTCGCTGAATTCCAACATGTTAGACGCGTAACTTAAAAGTGTAAAACTGTAAAATACTATTAATTAGAAAAAGTAACTGATACTTGCACTCAAGTAGGTCATTATCCTCGCATTGCATTATTAGCATTAGCATTAGCCCTGCGCACAAACGCAGAGAGACTAACTTATGGCAACACAAAAGAAAACATGGGAGCGGTGGAGATGAGGAGGTGTTCTGGAGGTGTTCTGGCGATTTACTCGGAAGGCTTCAGTAGAAGCTGCTGGGAGTCCCAGCAGCTTCTACTGAAGCCAGTCCCCAACTCCGGGGACTTCGGGGGGCAGTATATGCGGTGAAATTGTTTGCGGCCTGCCAGTAAACCCAAAGCAGAAGAAGAAGAAGTGACGTCAGCGGCTTCATTTGCCTAATCCTCACTCAGGGACTTATTCCGGTGTGAACGCGATCTGTACTTAGTTCATGAGAACTAAAGAGTTCTCATGAACTAAGTTCTGATGAACCTTTGTGGGAAAAGTACTGCGGTGTGAACGCGCCTAATATGTCCTCTTTAAAACACGTTGATTGTTTCAATTGACTTTTTAGTCCTTTTCTTTCAGCAGTGAAGATATCGTACAAATAGCTGAATACAAGAGTGACAGACTCAAAATACAAAACGAAATTAAAGCATAAAAAGCTTCAAAATTAACTACAATTAATATCACTACAATTAATATCACTATGTTGTTTTGTGAGTTTTTTAAGCTGATACCAACAGCTTTTGGTAGACCTTTGTTGCCCGACACTAACTATCGACAGCCTCCAGTCAGCAGGTTATCTTGAACGTGTCACTGTCAGTGTAATCTAGTGCAGGCCTTTGCTATAATCCCTGTAATCTCTCTGTGACAACTCCGATGCATGCGGGTTGACAGACTGCTAATTTGCAGGAACAAACACTCAGACGTAAACAAACTCACATGCTGCTCGCTAACAGATTTACAAACACTTGAGAAGGAACAAGAGAGAGAGAGAGGAAGTATGGTGGTGAGACGCCAGGCTGAAGGAGATGAGAAAGTGAAACCAAACAGGAAAGCAGCAGAAGATGACGAGTGAGAAACGAGACGAGTGTGTGAAAGAAGAAAGGAGAAAAAATGTGGTCGAGGCGGGAGGTGGAGAGTGAGACGATGAAAGAAAGATATAGAGGCGCAGGAGGTGGGGGAAAGCTCTCAAGAACACGAGCAGCTTTTTGGCAGCGGGAGTGAATTAGAGGGTGTACATCACAGGAGCACAGCGAAAGAGGGAAGAGGGAAGATGAGGAGAAACATGACAGCGAACTACCTGAAGCATCCATCGAAAAGTGATTTAACTTCATTGATACACACGTTTACTTGATGAACACTAGATGTGCTTTAAAAAAGGACATTTTTGAGTCAAAATGAGAAGGAAAAAAAGCCGTTAAAACTTAAGGAAGGCATCTAACCCTTTCCAAAACACACAGTCTAACCCCCCTGCTGTGAGTTTGTGAAAGCATATAAGCCAGCGTTTCGGCCAGAAACGGAACGCCCTGAACTCGAGCCGCCGGGGTCCAAAAATATTAATAATTCGAGAGAAGATCGAGAGTTTTTATCGCTTGACATAACGAAAACGAAAAAGGATAAGGACATCCCTCTGTGGGAGGGGCAAAGTAGTCTGGTGGGGTTCTTTTCGGAGTATTGAAGATCGTTTTCCCCG
>NW_011366394.1:547467-555194 GCF_000735185.1 Notothenia coriiceps | reverse complement strand
TGGTCGCCCTCTCAGCCCTGGTCTGGCAGAAACACTGATATAAACCCTAAAAGTTTAATTCAAGTCAGAAATATTTAACTCTTAGAGCAGAGCGTGCCTTTAAAAGTTTTTAGTAGTCGTTTTTGTTTTGTGGTTTTTATTATGATTTATTTTTGTGTCCTAAATCTTTGGGTATCAGCTTGTAACTGAAATAAAAGATTGAAAGCAACATTTAAAGAATCAGTTTTGTGACTCAATGTCAAGAAATCTAGATGACAAACCAGCTGACAGGAAAAGTATTCAATTATGAAACGCTCCGCATTTCTTCTCCAAGTTTAGACCACATTGCACACATTCATCAGAAAAGTTAAGGTGCTAAGAAACTTGGAATATTACAGGTATACGTATGAAAGTAAAACAAAACTGCAACTCCAAGCAAAAGGATTTAACCAGACGTTTTCTAAGTACTGACCTGAGAGTCTTTTTTGCGACCTGGACGGAGTCTTCGTCCCATTTTGCTGCTTCTTCTCCAACAGCGACGTCACAGGCAGAGCGGCAGAGCGTTGGGAAGGGGCCGGTGAGGGGGGGGGTTTACGGTCCAGAGGGGAAGGAGAGGGGGTCGAGGGCAGCCGTCTGTCCAGAGGTGAGCGAGCCGGACTGGGCCGTCTGTCCGCAGAGGAGGATGGAGAGGGGGTGGAGCGGGGGGTGGGCGGCCCTCGACCGTTTGTGAGCTTCTCGCTGGACCGCTGGGAGGCCGGGGGAGGGAGGTGTGAGGGGGAGGAAGAGGAGGGGGAGGTGAGGCGCACATGTGATGAAGGGTCGCCCCAGCTGAGGCAGGGGATCTTCTCCAGGCTCACCACCGGGAGGGACACACTGCAGACGGGAAGAGAGGAGTTAGCACCTGGGCGGCCCCCCCACCAATGACTTTAGTCTAGTCCAGGTTGACTTGTCTAGCTGACTATAAGGGCTCAAGTTCAAACGCTCTAAAGCCAAATGTTTTTGAAGAAGCATAAGCACCATGACACAAGATCCCTAAATAATTGTGGATGTAAAAATAAGAAGTATGTGCCCACCATGTCTTGTTCCGCGCCCCCTTCGGTGGGTAGACAGCCAGAGGCGCCTTGCTGAAGCGTGAGTGAGGGTACTCTTTGGGGACCCTGAAGGCCAGCGTGTCCCCGGGACTTGGCACCACAGTGGGGGTCACTGCAGGTGCTTTTGGCTTCATGGGGACCAGGGGGGTCCTGGAGGGGGCCGGGGAGCCGTGGCGCTTCTCTGGAAGGGAAGGTAAGGTACGTTTATTTATATTGCACATGTTCAGACACAGAGGCAATTCGAAGTGCTTTACGGAACACACTAAATAACTCTGTCGAATAACAGATTCAGAAAAACGATGCATAAAAAGATACAGAGTATTTTAACAACAACATTGTAAATACGGTAGGTGCTAAAACAAGTTAAAATACTTCTGGGTAAGCGGCTGTGTTTTTAGCCTCGACTTAAAAGAACTCAGCGTTGGTGGACACCTCAGGTTTTCTGGAAGTTTGTTCCACAAGTGTGTTTGGTTCTGAGCCCCCGATGATCTCACAGCTCTGGGGGGCTCGTAACAGAAGCATTTCAGACACACGTTGGGGTCCCAAACCATTTAATGCTTTATAAGTTAGCAATACAATTTTAAAATCGATTCTGTAAGCTACTGGTAGCCAGTGCAGAGATCTAAGAACTGGGGTGATGTGTTCTACACTGTTTTTAACAAAGAAATGTGTGAGGTCACATAGATGTGTAACAGGAACACACACTCTGCTTTGATCACGATCATGTATCGCTAGCAGGGAGGCACTGATTGTGACATTCTGGGCCTGTACTGATGCTTAAAATAAAAATATGACCAACAGCCAAGGTTTAATAATTGCTAGTAGCTACTTCTGTGGATCTGGGTACTTTTTAAAAAATCATCTGATTTGCATCCAATCAGCAACTTCTTTATTTCTGCCGGATGGAATTGCTGTAACACAGAGGAGACAAATCCGTGCCAAAGACTTGCCACTAAAAAATGATTACAAATCAATTGAGTGAACTTCTCTCTACTCTCTAATTAGCATCCTGCCTGACACCATCTGAAGTGTCCTTGTGTGATTAGTGCCACCCAATCTGTTATTGTGCAAAAGTTCAAACAAGAACCAGCTATTGTAAACACATTTTGACCCAGATCTGATCAGAACACACGGGGGAAAGGGTGCAGGAACAAGGGGGCAAAGAGGGGAATCAATCACAAGGGTGTAGGGGGGGAGAAGGAGAGGAGAGGAGAGGAGCTCACACTTACGGTTCTTGCTATGCATGTCTTTGTGGGAGAAGGGTGGGGAGGAAATGAGGGGGAGTGGTCCAGGACTGTCTGTCTCTCTCTGACTGTCTCACAGGGAAACTACACCCCAGCTACCTGAATAAAGACAGAGGGGGGGGGGACACGTCATAAACACACAAGGAGGTGAGGTAAACAGTGTTTTCATTGCTGACAAAAGTGTGAATTTCAAATGATATGTAACATTTAGCTCCAACATGTGCACAGTCCTACGTTAGTGATTGTTATCCAGCAGCTGCCTCAGTAGGTAAATAATGAGACCTGCCCTTGAGGTTGGCTGCATTTCCAGTCTGCTGATACTATGCAAAACGGACCAGAGCGTGAGATGCTGAAATACACAGGTAGAATATGCTAAATGTCCCTATGAAGTTCTCCTGGTAGCTATCTCTGCCCGGGTCATTAATATTAGCCTTGGAAAAACACAATAAATACACATTCCCGGACAAAATAACACAAGTATGCGACTGCCCTAGTGTGCAGAGACACGTACAGTATGCTCATAATTACATAGCACATGCCTGAATCCGTGCATACAGCAACAGCAATTTAACCGAGCACATAAATCCACACGGATATCCCTGAGGAAGACTGTGAAGAAGCAAGGCACTGTCTCCCCATAGTAACATGTGCAAATTGGACCGCGCAACAAAAAGCTAGCAGCTGAACCCTCAATCCATGATGGAGAAAAATGTCCCCAAAACCCTCTATTTTACCGAATATCGAACTGTCTTGTCGCCTGAGGGCCAAACGGGACACAAAGCAGATGGAACTCTCCCCCTTATTATGTTTGATGAAAGGGAGAATCCAACTACAATGAGAGTTAGATTATGTCTGTAGAGTAAATATGTATCCACAGTCAGTAGGAGGTTAGCTTCACTCTGCACAAAGACTAAAAGTAGGGAGAAAGCCTCAGAAAACCAAGAAAATCACAAGGTGTCATTTTAAAACTGTCCTTGTTGTACATAGTAAGTAAATTAAACATACAAGTGAGCTAGAGGTTCTGGTAGGACGTTTTGCCCTCAAACAGAGCCAGGCTAGCAGTTTCCTTTATTTATTTTTTATCTTTGTGCTAAGCTAAGCTAAGCTAAGCTAACCGTCTTCACCCTATAGCTTCATTGTTTACCCCACAGACATATGAGTAGTGTTGTTTTTCTTTTCCAAGTCTCAATAAGTGCATTTCCCATAATGTCAATCCTTGAATGCAGTGCTAACATAAACCCAAAGGTATCATGCCTTTAGCCAAGTGCTACAAAATACCAGTAGTATCAGTTTAGAAAGGGTGTAAAACAAACTCCTGAACAAATAGCACTGATGTCTCGCTTCAGTCAGTGCTCAGCATTATGGATTGTGTGTGTTTAAAAGTGTGTGTGTGTGTGTGTGTGTCATAATGTTGGCCAACCCAGTTAATGAGTGTAGTAGTAGTAGCCCGCTAACAGTAGCCTGTTGCTGCAGAGAGTAAAGAGCAGACAGACTGTGTGTGTTTGCTCACCGTGCACGAGTGCACATGGAAGTGTGCTGCAGGTGACTGAAGTCTGTGTGTGTATTGGAGAGATTAGCGTTGGCATAGATTAGAATAACTCAAATGTGTTTGTGCGTGTGTGAAGTATACGTAAATTAAGAACTTATGAACTAAAAGTGTGTGTTTTTCTCCATGCTATGTAGATTGTGTACTTCAGTGCAATATTTTTATATAAGACTTTTTTGGAAGCATTATTAAAATATGAGAATATGTGTGTGTGTGTCTGTGTGCCTGTGTGTCTGTGTGTGTGTGTGTGTGTGTGGCAGGTGTGTAAATAGGCCAGTGCGAGCAGACTACTGGTGAGCCAGCTGTATTCAGAGTAACAGGATCAAAGTCCAGCGCCACATTTGCAGGTATGCATCTACAACAGTAGTCATTTCACACATTTAAAAAAAATCACACTTTTTTTTGTAACCACACAGTTTCACACACACCAACCTAACAGTTAAATGAAGCTGTACTGCAGCTATACACTAGGTAAACCGTACGTGTGTGGTTTTTTTCCCTTCTGATTTTTTTATTTTACAGGCAAGGTAAATAAATAATACATCTGACGAAATATGACACAGATGAGCCCTTTGCCCAAACAAAATAGACCCTTTACTTTGACCTACTTTTCAAGCTCTGTTGCAGGTTTTTCTATGGATTCCTGTGACTGTTATTTTAAAGTTAAATACAAAAGTTAAGTTATGGCCTTGTTTGCTTAGCTGTAGTTTTATAGCTGTAAAATTGAAACATAGTTATATGCAGGTTAAATTGTAAGCCAACGAGAATTAATAAACCATTCCCAGCTGTTATTGTTGTATCTCCAGTTAATGAATAATAAACAACTTATTTGGCCTCATACATATTGCTTTTGGAACTGAGCTCATCCTGTGATAAGTTGGAAGCTAACCGTAGCGATGTACAATACATGTCTGGAAGCCCAGGAAAGGTCACTAAGCCACTCCACCACAAGGGCACCTCACTACTACTACCTCCTGCCTGCCTGCCTGCCTGCCTGTCGTTATGGCAATGCCCAAAGCCCAGCTGGCTGCTGATTGGCTGCTGGGCCCTCCTGTGGGTGGAGCCACTGCATGATGAGGAATCAGAGGCTCTCCACTCAGCTGGGTTTGTTTACATTGAGCGAGGAGCAGGAGAGAGAGAAACAGATATGAGAACATTAGGATAAGTATCTAGGAATATTCTATATAGATATTTAGATGTGCTTAGTTCAAGGAAAATAGGATTGTATTAGCAAATAGTAAATGGATGCTGGTACTTTATGTGTATTTCTTATGTAAATGTGAGAGAAAAAGACGACATTTAATACATATACTGTTTTTTTAAATCAAGAAACATTACCTTGCCACAAAAGAGGGGCGACATGGACAAGTTGCAAACAATTGCTCTGTTGCATAGATATAATTATGTAAGAGTCTGGAATATTGCTTTTACTGTGACTGTAACATCCAGGGACTACAGATGAAAAATAGCCTCTTAGCTAACTATATATATATTGCAATGTTTATTAATGTCCATTGTCCCCTATAAACGATTAAATACACAAAAATAATATCAAGCTTTATTTAACATTATAGGAATTGACAGCGGCAACTGGCATTCTAATTTCATAGAACTTTTGCTAATGGTTCACACACAGCGTAACGTGATAATGATAACATAATAGCAACACCACCAGTACACTAAACTAACTAGAACTAACTTTTGAGGTTAACGGCAAAACTCTCAAGATAATCATCAAGTGAGCTCAAGGAATACACGTCAGCCCAAGCACACACACTTTACCACAACAACAAACTCAGACAGGAGCCCAAACACCCAAATAATAAATAAAACTGATATTTTTTGGACCAGCCCTGAGAGCTCAATTTACCCACAACTACAGGGAAAAGCTAGAATGGAGGACAGACATCAGCAGCCTTTTCATCGATGCCCTCGACTCGCTCACACACAGCAGGCCACCAGCAGCCCAGAGGAGATATCGTAGTAGATGAGAGAAGTGGAAGGAAAACAGAGATATCTGAACACGGCATGAAGTACTGATTCATGCAAACACACAGTTTCAGAGGCACGACTTGCACACACAAATGAAATAATCAGTTGTTACCGGGGCTGCTCCAAAGAGTTCAAAGCTTCATTCATAAAGTTCAAAGTCTATATCAAAATGTTTAATGCTGCACAGATTATTTTGGGCTCATCTATTCAGTCTGAATAATGTCAATATGCTATTAGTATAATACTATTTGAATGAGTAGACTCTAATGGTGGCTGCGTAAGGATTGTTTCACTTCAAAGCGTCCGAAAGTCAACAATTATTGACGTTCTAAAACAAGAATATCAGTCCAATCAAAAACATGCTTGAATGTTCAAAAAGCTCTTTATTTGTCTCATACTGCCTGTGCTGCAGCACGTCTTTTCACCCTCTGTCTGAAACCAGAGCTCAGTCTGCTCTGATTGGTTAGCTGGCCGGCTCTGTTGTGATTGGTCAACCGCTTAGAGATGAAAATTCACATACAATGTGTTGGAGCCCTTGCCAATAGAAGCGCGAGTGTTATATAGTGATGTCACTATGTTACGGAAGTAACCACAGGAGTTTTAGCCGTTGCAAACCATTAAACCTATATATCGCATTACAGGAAGGGGGAAACCCCCCAAAACATAATAGTGCTTCTTTAAAGGTGAGGAATGTTTTAATAATTGTCTAACATTGCCTAAAATATTGGTTAAAATCATGTATTTTAATTGAATAAATATCTTTATAACACCATATCTCTCCATAATGAACTTTGAGGTTAACCCAGAGGCGTTAAGAACAATTTATTTGCACATGTTCTCTTCACAGGCTCATGGGCGCCAGCACTTCCAGTGTGAGGGATTTATTTGATATCCCACAGGGCCATTTATGCTAAGAATACACAAGCTCTCCTTACTATAAGGAGACTTAAATAAACAAATCCACTAAATGGAGCGAGTCTCTGGGGTTTCAAACTCGGTATTAGAGATGTCCCGATCCGATCACGTGATCGGGGATCGGAGCCGATCACGTGATTTTCAAAAGATCGGAAAGAAAAAAATCGGGGATGGGGATTTAAAAAAAAAAAAATGTTAATACTTTTTTTATTTTTTTTATTCAAAAATGACCATGTTCAAGTCTTAAAGTCATCCTGAGGCCTTAGTTTTAGTTTCAAATTACACAACATCATGTATGTGTTGCTTCTTTGGGGCTTGTTTTCATAGACCTGGTTGCTTATTTCTCTCAAATCTGGCAGCAGAGTGGGCGCAGTGTCTAATTGTAGCAGTAAGCTAACGAGTAATGATAAGCTTTATTTTGTTTTGATCCAATGCTGCACAACTGAACTGATCCAATGCTGCTGTGAAAGAAAGAAGCTATATCCATGTTGGATAGAATATCCAATTTAAATAAAAAAATAACCTTAAGGGACAACTTGAATGCTTTTTTTCTTTTTTTTCTCTTAATGCATTGCATAAAGATCGGATCGGGAAAAATCGGGATCGACAAATTGTCAAAATCAAATGATCGGAATCGGATCGGGAGCGAAAAAAGGTGATCGGGACATCCCTACTCGGTATATGTTAACCTTTCTGAACTGAACATTAGGCATACATTAAACATCCATCCAGCACAGGTCCAAGATTAAGTTCTGATCGCTCTCTCCAACACACACACACACACCAAAGCTTGAGCAGCAAACTCGGCGTGGATAACTCAGAGCCACTGACCCCTGAGGCAGCCAACCCTGTGTGTGTGTGTGTGTGTGTGTGTGTGTGTGTGTGTGTGTGTGTGTGTGTGTGTGTGTGTGTGTGTGTGTGTGTGTGTGTGTGTGTGTGTGTGTGTGTGTGTGTGTGTGG
>NW_011366394.1:538293-547404 GCF_000735185.1 Notothenia coriiceps | reverse complement strand
AGCCCCCTCCTCGTGTACATGATATACAGGCTAGAATAGTTCTCACTCAAACAGCAAAACAGTAAATTCAATAAGACAGACTTGCACGTACTTTTACTCCACTGTAGGGTGAGGCCTACAAGTCTAACACCACACTACGTAAACCATACAGGACAACTATCCTAAAAGCACTGCTCAGTTGACGTGTTTTTGTATATATAGGAATAATGTAACATTATCCAAAGATTATGGATCAGTTAGCGAAAGTTACAAACGGAAACATATTCTGCGCTCCAGCTGTGTTGAATTGTATTTTCCAGAACAGCACAAATCGTAGTAATTATACTATTAAGCCGCTACTCAGATTTCTCCATGTTTTATTTGTTTGTTTACTTTCTTTTGTCGATTTGTATTAGTGTTGCAGTTTGTTGAAGATGTTGTATATGTGGACAGGTGGGGATTGTCTTACCTCATGCTGCTGTTACGCTGAAACAGCTCGTTTTGGATCATATGAAAGCACTTTGTAACTTTGTTTTGAAAAAGTGCTTAATAGATTAAATCTATCTATATTATTATTCGCTCAGTATGCGAGTCTAGCAAGTATTCACACCTTCACCATGCACAGACACAGAAACATCTAGTGATCTCAGGTTACTGTACAGCTCCGATGATGTATGATTCGGAAAATACTCCAAATTAATATGCTTTTCTAAAATGCAACCTCAGTGAGCCGACAGACAATTAGCAAGTTAATTGATTTGTAAATCGAGAAACGTACATTTTGGAACAATCTTTGGTTTTCAGCTTTCCTAAAGGGGGGGGGGGGGTCTGATGCTTTTCCTCGCACTCTTTTACAATAAAACTGAACAAGCAATCTGAATGCATCACCTTAGGCTATGGGAAATTATGATGCTGAATTTTAATGGGCAAAATGTAGATTCATGTAGAAATTAATAATTAGACACACGGTGATCACTGTAATACCGTTTTCTAATTCAAACACACTCCCAGCCAGTAATGTGTTTCCCAATTAGACACATGCATTTAAAAGTATGTATGAGGCGCAGTCATTATGTTTTTGTGAGAGGAGGTTTAACAGAATTTAATTTGAGGTTAGAATGGATCATTTCCAAGATTGGGAAAAAACAAGAATCCATGTCAAGATGTTTTTGAAGTTAGTGCATGCATGTTATTTCATCATTTTGTAATAAGTAAGCAAGGGGCTTGTTTGTTTTTAGCTAATGACAATGCCCATTTAATTATTCTATACTTAGATAGCATTTAATATATTTTATTTCTTGGTTTATTTCTTGGTGCAAGCTACTTTTCAGAGCATTTCTTTACAGAGTATGCTTTGAAATAGTTATTTGAACGTTATCAGCCATGTCAGGAAGTGTTGTCCCTGTGTCCCCAGAGAAAATGACACCTCTGGCTGCAGAGAACAAAACAATAACAGAGCATCATGGTGTTGACAGTGACAGCATTAGTGTGTTTTCTCACTTCCTTACCTTCTTTGCTGAGCCTCACGGCTTTACCCTGGCAGTAAATCTGTTTGTCATCCGAGGACGAGTCTGCGTCAGAAGAAAACACAAAAGGCACTTTACAAACCAGCAGGTGAGCATTGACAACAGAGGTGGAAGAAGTACTCCGATCTGGAAGTACAATGGTGTAGTAGGACAAGTGAAAGTCCAAAAGTATTAGCATTAAAATAACTAAAAGTACTCTTGTGCAGATTGGTCCATCTCAGAATAATATATGATATTGTTGTCATATTGCAATATACTAATTTATATAAATAGTTATCACCGCAATAAACCGTATTTAATTTAGTCTTAATTTACATTATTTCATTTCATATTCTATTGACATGTATATAGACTTTTTGCACTACTTTTTATTTTATTATATATGTTGCATTGTTGGAGGAGCTCAGGTCAGAAGAATTTCATTGCCATTTCTACACTGTAGCTTTGTGCATATGACAATAAAAAAAAAAAAAGTTTTATAATGATTGATCATTAAAGTGTTATCAAAGCTGGTAAAGGTGCAGCTCGTTTGAATGACTTTGTACTGCAGGGTAGCTTGTGAGTTTACTCCAGGTGGAACTAAAGTCTGATTTAAGAGTTGATTATATTTCACATTATTAATCCAAATCTGCAAAGTAACTAAAAGGTATTAATAATTTACCTCTGAATTGTAGGACAAAGTAGCATAACATGGAAGTACTCAAGTAAATTAAAAGTACCTCAAAATTGTACTTAAGTACATGTACTTAGTTACTTCCCACCTTTGACAACAAACTTTTGGGCCATGCGTAGTGGAGCCATGCTGGTCCGAGCCTGACTACCAGTTAGCATTATTAGCTAGCTAGCACTGGAGCTGGCTTCCTATTGAAAGTGAAGCCAAATGAGTGAAGCTGTCAAAGCTAACAAACTTACATCCTGCACAGTTGAGAAATGTCATTACTGCACACACCAGTGCTACGAACTATGCACCGTAAGGCTTATCTCTCGACTGTTCAAGCGACATATTAATATGGTATTTCATAATAGTATTTTTTGACAGTTACTTTGCAGACTCTACTCAATCACAGACAGTTGTTGGACCACGCACTTCACCACAGTTTGTCCGCAAAAACAACAAGGGCTGCCGACGTGCAAACTTACTGTCAACAAAACGTAATTTAGCCGCGGTGACGAAGGAAGACCAAGGCTCGCACAGGAAGCTATCCGGACTTGGTATTTGGCGATCCAGTGTCGCCATTTCTCTTCCTTCTTGTTGCTTTGCTGAGAGCCGTTTTTTCTCGCTCTCTCGCTCTCTCGCTTTCTCTCTCTCTCTCTCTCTCTCTCTCTCTCTCCTTCGCACGCAGCAGGCTCGAAACGAAAGAACCAGATATAGTGACGTCATGCTCGGTGTACGTCGTGCTTATTCGGCAACTTCCGGAGGATTGAGAGGTTGAGGACAGGCAGGGAGCTATAGGGGTTCAAAAGTTCAGACTGTGGGCACATTACAGATTTCCCTCTGTTGGACAGTTACAAGGTGACATTATGTTGAGTTGAGAAAACATTATCTTTTTTATTGGAACATCATTGGTAATATACCAAAGGACAAAAACTACCAGAATTCCTTTATTCGTCCCACATAGGGCATACATACATTGTTACAGCTAAGTGAAGATAGAGACACAAAATAAAACACTATTAGCCTAAGGGCAGTTGTGTAGTGGGCGTTGGACGAGGGGGTACGCCACGCCGTACCCCCACTTATTTGAAGCATGATTTTTTTTTTTTTTAAAGTCTAATAAATATAAAATCATTGCCAGTGTCATCCGTTGCAAGTGTGTATTTTTTGTAATAATGACGAAAACATAATAGGCAGATTTCACAGTAATTATAATAAAAAGCTCAAGCATTTATGCAACTGGATTTGAAGCGTGTGTGTGTGTGTGTGTGTGTGTGTGTGTGTGTGTGTGTGTGTGTGTGTGTGTGTGTGTGTGTGTGTGTGTGTGTGTATTTTTATTATGTGTCCCGCGTTCCACAAATTGAGACCATGTCCAGCATTTGAGTGACAGTCGCGCAGAAAGGCTGGATCGGTTCGCTGACGGTTGGCACCGCCCTTTATTATTATATTGTCTAAACGGCATCATGTAAGTTGCGCTGACAGGCGACACAGAGGTCCACACACAGTGTACCCCCCCGTTGACAGTTCACGAGCGCGTCCATAGTGTCTCCCGCCCACGTCCACCCAGTAAAAAAATCCCCATTACACCACTGCCTAAGGGCATGCACATAATATTTGAAAAATAGAAAAGTTATTCCAATTTACAATTAACATTCGTAATATTTTGTTGTCTAATTTACATTATTGCAAACAAGTGTTATTAAACAACAGTGGTTTCTTAGTCTGTGTTGTTGTGTGAGTGTGTCAGTAATTCAATAGGCATAGGTTGACCTGTCAATAACAAGGACAAGGAATAAAGCATAAAATAGGGCTAAACATATCCATCTGGCTTTTTCTGGATAATAACAACATGTTTACGTCAATCAATCCAATCATTCAATTCATTGTATGTGTCACATTTAATCATGTAAGACCTAATTATATTGAAATGTTATTCCATCAGTTATTCCAATGCATTAACACAATTTGAAGTAGAATACCAAAGAGAATGAACTTGCATATGCAGTATTTAGTGGACCAATTAAGGGACTTTACGATAAAAATAGGGTCATTTAACATTGTATACCCCGAAAAGTGTATTTTATTTTATTAGACCAAAGAAGTATATGAATATTGGGCCCTGCTTTGAGTCTAAACAGTACAGTACTATTAGTGATTGCCAGGGAGTTGCAAAGGAGACAACACATCACATTTTGCATTTATATGTGAATTTAAAACAGGCCTTAATCCGAGGTCACTGAAACAAACTGTCCCAGGATGCTTAGCTTCTCAAAGTGGCTCAGTAGGTCAAGCTAACAGCGCTACGTGGACCTCTTGTGGCTGAAAACAGAATCGGCGTTTAAAGTGCAAAGTCAGAAGAGGAAGTGCATGGTTTCGTTTTTTTTTTACAGGAAACATGTCAATAGATCATAATATTTCTGCTATTAAGATTATACCGAACAAACTTATCTGACTTTTGTTCAACGGATAAACAGATCTTTAGGTCTGTTGCACGATGCTTACATCCCATGATATTAGACAGAGCAGGGTGGAGATAAAGAGGAAATGACAGTGTTAAACCAGAGCACGGAAATTACTTTGATTAATGTTTACTGTCGTTTCAAATCATGTCAAATCAACACACACACAGTCCACACACACTTTATATGTTAATCTGTGGTTAAACCCTTCCTGTCTTTTCCTCTGTCACACCCACACACAACAGTGCACTTCCCTTTTCTCTCTTCTTTCTCTTTCTCTCACACACACAAACGATGACTCTGACTCAGAGTTGTGTTTGTTTCCCGCACAGTGATCATGAGGTCACATGACACAACAGGAAGCATATATTTTCTATCTCTTTAAGAGTCAAAAGAATGGATGTTTGTCAAAAAGATGTCCTCAAATGCTCTCACTTTTATTATTCAACCTTCTAAATAGTTCTTATTTTTAAAGATATCACTTTATATTTACATTGTATCTTATATGAGCAGTTGAATCTGGACAAAATTATATATTTGGCACCATAAAATCATATATTTCACACACGGCTAGAGGCAAATGTGAATGAGTGATTAAGCTAAATTATTTTTAAATTAACTGGCTTCCATCTTGAGGTATGACAGGAAGAGGATAGACAAACACACGCACTGGAGTGTAAAGTGTCTACATCCAAACACACACATTTTAGATGGACAGGACGTTCACTTTAGAGACTTCTGAAAACAAATCATTCATTTTTATTAATAAAAAACAAAGGTACATAGAAATTGTGCATGTCACAGCGTGTCTCAGTTTGGCAGGTTGAATGCACAGGAATCATTGACGAAGCTATAGCTAGTTGGATGATGATTATAAGAATGCAGAGGCATAACCAGTACACCACACACAGAGTTAAATGAATATACATCATCACATTTACATTATGTATCACCATATCAAAAGATAAAACATCATAAAAAGAAAATCAGAACTTCATATTCCTTCAAATAATCATCTAAATATGCTAAAAATAAGACGAAAAAAAGTGACATTTTATAAAACACCCTAAACTTAAACAGGAGGAAACATGTTGCTTTGACCGAGCTATTGATGCAAAAAGTGATGAAAAATAATTAAAAAAGGACATTAAAAACAACAATCAAGAAAGTGTTTAACCTTCATTTGGTACCTTAGTTTAGTCTTAATAAATCAAGGTTGTCAAAATCTCAATCAAGTATTCTCTACGGATTTACACTCTCGCATAACAAGTACCATGAGAATGCAAGTTTTCCTGCTATTGTGGACATGTCTTATACGTTACTGAGGAAAATCGGTGACACTTTCATATGGATTCACCTCATCAGTGTAATTCATAACAAGCCAATATAGTTAGCAAATTAATAATCCTAGTTATGTTTGTCCAGACATTTCAATAACCACTATCCCACCACTAGAGGGCGCCTGACCCAACAGTGAGAGAGCCTATGAATGAATGAATGAATGAATGAATACTTGAGAGCCATTTTCCATTTACTGTACACAAATTGCTTTCAATCTCAAAAAATATTTAAATGTTATCTAATGTAACCTAATCAATCAAATCTATAAAAATACTAAATACTAAAACGTCACAATTCACACTGATGCAAATGCATGGCTCAATTTAAAAGCCAATATGGACATATATTACCATTAGGGTACATTTCTGATAAGGTAATATATGGAGTAATGCTTCTTAGTGCTCCACAGACAACCTTTCTTTTACCCTGAAAACCTGCATCACATTATCATTATTGTAGAAGATGTTAAACAATAAATTATTGTAAATTATAAATACAATGTTTTACATTGCCAATTGTGTTTGTTGACGTGTGAAGCCCTCTGAGACAAATAGGATGTGTGATTTTGGGCTATATAAATAAACTTGAATTAATTGTAGTTGGATTTGTACAAACAGTTCAAAGTACCTGTACCAGTATTTAATAAAGCCATGTCCGCCATTGTCCTAAAATGGGACCTGAGATGTAAGGAAACCTCTCTAACAAGTCATAATGCTGCTCTAACATTTCAAATATCAACATGTTTGGTCATTGTCTGTGCATGTATCTGCTTACTAAAGCATAAGAAAAGGAGTAATTCTAATAAGGCACGTTTAAAAGGACTGGACGTACTTATTGCATTGGTTTTGCCATAGTATATGAAACAGGTAATGTAAGAAATAGAATGGAAAAAGTCTAATCTACACACTTCTCCTCCCAGAGCCTCCTTTCTCCTATCTTTGTAGGAAATGTATACTTATTTTAGAACTGTTTTCAGTATGTTGTGAATGTGTGAGGAAAAATACATGTTTGGAAACAAATCAATTAATTTCTCCTTCATTTTATTTCTCTTTCATCTTCATAGAGCATGTGGGCTTCTGTCTGCTGTGTGTGTGTGATTGGGTGTATATGTACTGTGTGTGTGTGTGTGTGTGTGTGTGTGTGTGTGTGTGTGTGTGTGTGTGTGTGTGTGTGTGTGTGCGTGCGTGTCTTACCGTAGTGTGTGAGGATGCCCTGGGGGGTGACCACCTGATCGCAGACATGGCAGACAACAAGACAAAAATCCTCCAGAGCTGGAAGCTGGCTGTAGACAAGCATCTCTAAAAAAAAACAACAAAAAAAAAAGACAGGAAGAGAAGAGAGCACATTTAGAGATAATGGAAAACAGCATGTTGAATGCAAAACTGTGAGCAAACAGAAAGGCCTGATTGAAGATTTGTTTCAGGCATTGCTGCAACTACTGATTACGTAATAATTACTAAACTGGCAATTCTCTTTTTTAATTATTGGTTGGTCTAGAAAATGTCAAAAAATTAGAAAATGTCCATCCCAGTTTTCTCAAAAATAAAAACGTGTAAATGTCTTTGTCAGTCTAAAATCTCAAGTTGAATTTTATATAAGAAACATAGGTAAACAGGAACTCTCCATAATTAAACAGGCTGAAAACTGACTTTTTTTTTTTTTTAAAGTTTTGCTTAAGTTGCTGATTGGGCGTTTGTCAATCAAGTCATCAATTAGTTGAATAAGCAGCTCTCTTTATACAGTCCATTGTACAGTATACTAATGCTCTTGGTTGGCTTCTGACTACATTTTAATTTAGTCTTTAACCATGTATTATCCCCTGTTAACTTAGGTTAAGAACATTCATTTATCAATACACAGCTTTAGGGAAGAAAAACAAGATTATTTTCATTATTGTTTTGGCAATTATTTTTCTATAAAAAAATTAAGAAGCTTAAGGACATTTGCCTATAGTTACTTTAATTGCTTATTTGAGAACATGACCAAAATATATCCAAACGCCAATGATACAAGTTAGCGACAACATTAAACCAAAAGTATACATGCTGAACACAAACCTAAATTATGCTAAAAGCATCTAAAACTCTGCCAGACTTAGAAACAAGTGATCCTCAAAATTATCAAATAGCTTTCTTTCCAGATAGAGATGTCACAAAATCACATAACAGGGAAAAAGGACAGACACTTTGAAATACATGCCATCATCCTGTGTTCTAGCTAGCATACAGCAACATTGTGTTACAGAAGACAACAAAAATGGACAGAAATATGGAAAATAGCTATAATGTCTTTTGGCAAAGCTTTGAAGACCTAATCTTCCTGAACCCAAACAAGCTCTGCTGACAGAAATCACAGAACTGATTAGCACAGGGCTTAATCCCTCACTGTGGGGAGGCGGTGTGTGTTTAGAAGTGTGTGTGAAAGCTCGCAAGGGAACAAATAGAGAATATGTGGCTGCGTGTCGTCATGACCTTGCATGGCTAGCGGGTTTTGTGTCGTTTCGGAAGTTAAAGAGATGATAATCATGTCTCGTGCCCGTGTGTGTGTGTGTGTGTGTGTATGTGTGTGTGTGTGTGTGTGTGTGTGTGTGTGTGCGTGTGTGTGTGTAGGAACCAGATCTGTGACGTAACTAACGGTCAGAGCAGATCTACAAATATGTAGACAACGAGAGCTTGTGCTTGTGTACATACTGCAAAAGGTCAGAGTTGGTTTCATTACTCATGCATGAAGTTTTCAAGCACAGAAACACAAACAGTGAGTGTGAAACTAAATAGTGAAATGAATGCTGAGTAAAGCGGGGAAATAAAGTGATGTTGGCTGCTGAGGAGAGGCTCTCTCATAAGGACTGCAGTTGGGTCTGGAGCAGCTGTACTCAATCAGTCTGCACTAGTTCACCTCGTAATACAGAAAGGGAAAGCATTTCTCACTCATTTTTCCGACCTAGAATTTCCAAGCATGCAGCAGGACTCAAGCCACAATGCAGACTCTCTGAATGTTTGTGTTTGCTGACCAAAATCTGTTTTGGTAGAGTTTGTTTTTGACTTAAAAAAGGGACATGGGACCTTTAAATGTTGTGCAAAGCCGAAAATCCCAAAGTTCTCTCCAGTATCAGGACTAAAACCACCAGACTCAGGGACAGGTTCATCCCACA
>NW_011366394.1:537614-538264 GCF_000735185.1 Notothenia coriiceps | reverse complement strand
TTGCAGACCGTTTACATGCAGAAAAAGCTACATAACACACAAGGGAACGGGTGATAAAGCATGACATGGGACCTTTAAATGTTGTGCAAAGCCGAAAATCCCAAAGTTCTCTCCAGTATCAGGACTAAAACCACCAGACTCAGGGACAGGTTCATCCCACAGGCCATAAGACTGTTAAACACCTGAACTTAACGTACATCAAATTCATCTGGTTGCAACTTACAAATTATTGATCTAATATATCATATTCCAATTACTTGTATATAGACTCTCCTTGCACTATTTCTATTATATTTGTATTTACTTGCACTATTTTAACTATTGTATCTGTTGTATTGTGTTGCACTGTTGGAAGAGCCTGTGCCCTGAGATTTTCATTGATACATCTACACTGTAGCTAATGTACAAATGACAATAAAGCATTGAATCTTGAGTAAAAAGAAAATGTCACAGTAGAGACACTAAGTACAAATATGAACCTGAAAATGAGCACATATGGCGCCTTTTGACTGTAAGCTCTAAGCTATGATACTAACTAGGGCTGCTCGATTATGGCAAAAATCATAATCTCGATTATTTGGGTCAATAATTGATATCACGATTATTAAAAACGATTATCCATTTACTTTGAAAACATCAATTTATTGGAG
>NW_011366394.1:517708-537558 GCF_000735185.1 Notothenia coriiceps | reverse complement strand
AAAAAACACACCACCAACACCAAAAAACCAAACACTGAAAGTTACATTTACCCGACAACATATTTGTCAACCACGCCTCCTGGCCCGTTAGCCAATTAAGCGGCAGACAGAAACGACACCGTCAATAAAAACTCACTAAAACCACAACACAACACGACGCTGCCCATGTTCCCTAAAGTACACAAAAGCAACAGCACAATACAGGGCACCATACGAAGAGCGAGTCGTCAACAGCACATCCCACCAGCCATTTAAGACCAGGCTGTCAAGAGCGCCACTTGACAAACTGTATCGTCGATGTGCATGCTTTATACAGAATAACAGAAACGACAAACAGACACGCACCAGCCCAGCACTTTATTACCTGACGCCGTACGCTACCAAGACTGAAACAAGGTAATACACAACCTCGAGTAGAACATTGCTCTCTCCAATGTTTGTAAACACCAGCATGCGTTATTGAGTAAAAAGCTATCTGGAAATAAGCAGTCATCAAGGCAACGGAGAGAAGTGAGCGCAGAGAGGAGACAATGCGGTTGACATTCGTAAGAACAGAAAAGGAAAGGTCTAAAGAACGTCATTATCATCTTGTTATTCGCACTCCATTGAAATCATTTCTTCTAATCCCCCTGCATCGTGCTGCCCGCACTTTTTCTCTAACGCACCAGACACCAGGCATAACAAAAAACTATGAGAAAGATCCACTTTTAACGTGCGAACACGTTCATTAACGACATTAATATGTAGTTTTTACTAGGAAACATGATTAGTTCATAGAGTTTCGATATAAGAGAGACGGCGGTGTGTACGGGGGTGCGTTGTGCCTGGTGCGGTGGCGGTCCAGGCTGCACGGGTCGTAGGCACCGGGCCGAACAAGTTAAGGCCCCTTTGAAAGACAACAATCTTGTCCAACGAACCGAGACTGACATCGATCAAAGAGGAACTCCTGGCGATTAAGTACCTCAAGACACCACAATTCCTGACAAGCACTTAATATTGTGAGGTATGGGTAAGATGGAGAGAGCCAGCTGGAGTCACGCGCCTACAGAATTTTTAATGTTACACAACCTGAACCGAGAAATCTGCCCCTTCCTCCAACTTCCTTACAGATCCCCTTCATCAACACACACGAATGGCGCACATGACCATACGTGAGGGCGCGCAGGCACCAGAGCATGCGATCCGCTTCGTGCACGAGATGAACGGCGCGCGCTGACAGGCAGCGTAGCGGGCCACATTACTAAGTGAACTTACTACCCCACCTTTAACGACATTCCTAGACAGCTAGAACCGCATGACGCCTTATTTGAGCACAATCCCATCCTAGCGGTAGGCTAGTATCGCTTTGTTCTGTTTGCTTTGTTAATTTCATTTTGACTCTTTTAAGAAATTTGGATTGGAGCAAAATCCATGTCAAGGCGTGAGAAAGTCCGAAACTATGTACGGCGAAAATAGAGATAATAAAATCACCAAATCATCGTCAGCCAAGAATAGAACAATGGATGTCAAATCCTACAACCCATTAGAAAACGAAATCAGCAACACTAATCTTTGCTTCTTAATTTATGCCAATCATAACTTACCAGAAGGTTTAAGGTAACTGTAAAAACTCCAAACTGTTTTGTTGTTCACTGATCTAAACTCGTGCGAACCTATTAAATGTTGTGAGATACGTAACGACGTCGGTAAGTCACACGAAATAATGCGATCAACAATTCTTGGTTCTGCTTCTTCTCAGACCGTAAAAGAGGGGCAGGCTGACCAGTCAAGGGATCCACAGCATACACACTTAATAAGACAATACAAGAGAGGACGATACTCACACACTCAAGCCTAGACAATACCCATATATATTTTACCCTAAAGAAGAACATTAAACAATTGGTAGGCATCGTCGTGGACCTTCAAAGCTCGATTTCTTACATTTGAACAACCATCGTGAACGCGTAAAGTTGGAACGTAACGAAGCGATTACACTTATACATTCATTGTGCTCAAAGGAGAATGAACAAGTAAAGGCTATACCAGATTGTTCAAACACATGAGATAGCTAGTCATGCATGAGAGAGTAACAATAGGGTGGGGGGCACCTTACTAATAACCATGAACAAAAATATATATAATATAACCATTATTTCCTATCCACCTCTAACTCCCAGTCTAGTCCTAACAGCCTTTACTCCTCTTGTTTGCCCTCTGTGTCCTTGTCTCCGTAACCCTCTGCGGATGTAGATAGTGAGCACTCTCGCAAATGCCGAGCAGGCTGTCAGTGAGCGATCACTCAACCGCGTCATGATATAGCACACTTCTTTCAAAGTGCTCTAAAAACTAAGCATTTTACACAACGCACACCAACACACAACACACACACACACACACACACACACACACACCACCACACACACAACACACACACACACACACACACAACCACACACGAGCACAACAGGCACACACACACACACACACACACACACACACACACAACACCACACACACACACACACACACCACACACACACCAACAAACTGCATTCCATCTGCATCAACAGCTATTAGCTAGCAATGTGAACTCTCACTTATAACCTATTCGTATCTTAATAATATTCTCGTAAACCCCGCTTGAACACACACACACTCACTGAGGCCCAAGCAGCACACTTTATCTAAATCCAAGCATACCACCTAAAACATCATATTGCAGCATTGCGAAAGGGCTCAGATGCAAGAAGGCAATGGGTACCATTTTAAGAGTTACATGTGCTCATGCACCGATTTTTGCGAACGCAAAGCGCTAACACCCGTCAAATGTCCACTACCACCAAAGTGGTACTTTTACAACCACGCGCGGAGCAGACCACAGTAGATTTTCAGAGATTATGCGTGTCTTTGGACAAAAGCGATCTCAAACCCACCTAGAAGTGCAGAGCACGATGAGACCATGGCACGGTAGAACTAGATCTAACTACTGAGGACTTGGTCCACAAGCTGCATGTCTGGCCATGTCTCTCTAACGTCCAACGAGCGTCAGAGAGACACAGAAGAGAGGGCACAAAACCCCATTTCTTCATCCTACTTATACTCAGCAGGCCGCTGAGGTGAGGAGTAAGCTCATTTCCATCACATCTTTAGACGAAAGCACTCATGCACAATGTCAACAACATGTACTGCTTGGACATTCAACTTGTGTCACTTTTGCCTCTCTCTGTGCTCCCTGTTAACGTAGTGGAAGGGGGGCTATCACTGAACCATTACCAGCCAATTTCCCCCTATACCTTTCCACTCACTCTTTTCTTGTAGTTCTTCAGCTACTCGTGCCATGCTTGCTGCTACTTATGCTTGCACTTCCTCTACTTGACGGCTTCTCAAACTTAACATTTAGGCAAATGCAAATTGAAAAGAGGGAAAGAAGATGATATAAGGAGAAGAGTAGATGAAGGAGAGCAGAGCAGAGGGCGATGAAGTGAAGTAAAGTAAAGAGACATGGATAGGATGGACGATGTGAGGCAACGCAAAGTAACAGACCAGAGAGCAGGAAGTGGACAACCAGAGAATTTAGGCCAGTGTATGTGACACATGAAGAACTAAACATCAATACCTTGACGCAAATGCAGACCCAGAGACCACTTGAAGTTAGCTGTACCTCAGTATACTGAACTCATTGTAGTTCTTAGAGCAACTACTGCAACAACAAAGTCAGCTGGGCATAGCAAATTGGGGAGATGGGGGATCACTGAGGACTCACGCAAGAAACAGAAGTTTAGAAAAAAAATGCAGGAAAACAAAAGGAAAACCTTAAACAATACCGAACCAGCGACGTCCTACAGCATGGCCTGCTGCCTGTACACCGAACATCGATTTTCCGTTCAGCGAGGTAACTTCCAGGGTTAACTCTGGGTTTCCGCTTCCTACCGACGGCTGTCTCAACAGCTTCTACCCGACGGTACATCTCAATGGAACTTCATCAAAGAACACCACAGGTTCCGCGCTGTTCGAGCATCAATTTCGTTGCCAGAATAAGACACTCCACTCCGTGAAAGCGACGCCTGCTGACCAACTCAGAGGCGCTCAGTTGCGGAGTTTAAAGCTATCAATTCTACTGGAAATCACAGTCTTAAACTGCCCGCTATGCAGGAAAGAGTCCGGCAAGACAAATCACCAGCAGCTGTGGAAGCGTGAAAACGAAATACCGAATGACGTCACCCTCCCCATGTTCAGGAGCAATCTGACTATTACGGCCGTTAAGAACTTACTTAAATATCTGCCAGCAACATAAGTAACCAAGCGGTCAAAGTAACATTACGTTACAGTCCGTGACACTGAGTGCAGACATCCATGTGTCCCATTATCATCATGAGGCCCACGCTAATGCTCCGTCCACATCTCACTGCAGCTGCTGGCATAAACATCCGGCGGAGTCAGCGATAACTGTCGAAGGTGGAGCGTATCGGCCCATCTATTCTTGAGTTCCGCCCGAAGAATAGACAGGCGAATACGACCGGTGAGCGGCGCAACGTGTCCGAGGCCAGAGCCTGTTACACTGCCTGCAGATGACGTGCACAGGTACCGGCTAATGTTGCCCTCTGGCGGGCAACCGCCCGTTTGGCCATTTTGCTGCACCTGCCCCTTCTGGAACCGAGGCCGAGAGTCCTGAGTTCTTTTTCTGTTGCTGGCCGAATCAACATGATAAAGCCGCACAATGCTAGGCGCCTCCGTCAGCGGTCCTCGGGGCCTGCGAAACACACCTGTGGTCAGCGCTGTCATCATGCCGTGGCGCGTAAGACCACCCTGCAGTGTCGGACTCTTGAAACTGATTTTTGAGTTCTCATCGGTAGCGTCTAGGGCATAAGGCGACACGCAGGGGGGTTTTTCTCTTATCCTCTCTGCGTACGTCGTATTCAGCGCAAAAAAGACCACCTAAATACCCTAGCCCTCATGCTGTTGTTGTCTTGTGTTATTGTGCTCTGCTTCTCCCACTCGTAAATGCTCGCCTCAAGCGGCGGCGCTTCGCTCTCTTGGTTCTGATCTGCCTCCTCACGTGAGACAGCCATTCAAGTGCGGCCCTTCAATTGTAGGCGCATTGTCTGCCATGTCTCTACCACATGAGTGTTGACCCATCTTCCTGTAGCTACAGTTAATCCGGAATACTAAAGTAGAATACCATAGCCATCTTAGATACCTTGCACGCGGATCCTGCGCTCATAAAGAATATACAGAATAAAATAGATGCCGGTCTTGAACTGGTTTCATCTAATCTCAGTGTCTCTACTTCACCAGACTTGTTAGCTTATGTGGGTAGGCCTGCACACTTGCCCCAAACGCCTGATTTCACTGCCGCTCTCCCGGGTTGCTCCCGGGTCATCAATTTGCTTCCCGCGTTTCTCCGATTTCTGCACCAAAATCAGATTAGCGGTCAGCGACTGTTTCCACATATCGGACTGTTAATACAGCAACACATTGTTTGGTTTCGGCCTGGTAACACGGCTCTCTAGTAGCGCGCGCAAACTGAAATCTGAGAGGGTGGCGTCTAGATAGTCACAGAAAACGGAACAAGAATCGATCAACCCGACGCGCTGCTGCACCTCCTTTCCTGTCAAAATAGCAGTGCTCCATGGGCCACACATATTTGGCTGCTATCTGTCTATCTATCTCGCAAGCAGTGCTGATTTACTATAAATCTATCTTTTTTTTTAATTAAGTTCATTTGTTATGATGGTTTATATTTTTCTAGCAGCTCCGCTCCGCACCTGAGGCACCCCCGCCCCCATGAGTTAACGTAAACACTAATATAGCTTACTTCTCTTTTAGTAACGGACCCCATCTCTGATCATCAGCATAAGATCACCGTATCTTCCTATCTGAGTCAGCTTCTAGAGCCGTCATCTGGCGCGTGCAACACTTAGCGGCGCCGTCCTCCCACTACGCAGCTTCGACAGCTTCAAAAACGGGTCCACGCGGCTGCCCATTCACTGTTCAATGGGGTGACGTCACGTTGCCTCGCTTTTCGCCGAACTGAATTGTGGGTAGCAGAGCGGAGCTTTCCTGGCGTTTCAGGCTGCAAAAGTTGAGCAATGTTCAACTTTTGAAGCTTCTGAAGCTTTCGGTGGAAGCGTCAGCCAATCAAATCATATGCCAGTACAAGCTCTAGCCAATCAAACCGCTGCTTGTGTGTCAGCGGCGGGAGATTCATGTGATTGGTTGTTGGTCGAGCTTCAGACACGCCCGCCGCCAAGCTTTTTTTTGAAGCTGTAGTGTGGACGGGCCGTCAGTCGCTTTGGATAAAACCGTCAGCTAAATGCAATGTAATGTGGTGCATACATAAACACAGTTAAAAGAAGAGAAACTACGGAACAAACAATTATAAAAGACGCTTTAAAAAGTTGAAATATATATATATATATACACAAAATAAAGATATACCAAAAAACTACCTATAATATAACAGAAATACTAATAAGAAAATATATATATTTATTTAATCTATAATTATTAACTGCAGTATGCATCAAACAGAAGGGAATGTACCACTTGTTGAGGTATGGCACAATACTAGCCCTTATAATACGTGTTTGTTTCCTCTGGTGTTGAAACCTTTCCACAGAATATTAGCGTCACTGCTACCTGGCAGACGATTTAAAGATGACTCATTTAATAATATGGTGTCTGCTTTAAAATGATTCCAGCTCAAATTACCGTGTCGACGCTTGAACTCAGTCAGAAAACAAAATGGTTTGTACTTCTTACAAATGCCACTGAGCAAGGAGGTGTCAAGATCTATGTTGCCTAGATCTGGATAACAGCAACACAGTGTAAAGTTTACATTAGAAAACTAAAACAGTCCAAAAACACATCGGTAACTTTTGATTAGTTGTATGTATACAAGTTGTTTTTCTTCATGTTATGTGAAAGTGGACTGAATACCACTTTTTTTTGATAATCAAACCATGGCTCAAGATTGTAGATAGTGAACATAAATGTAAGATTTAGCCCTAAAAACTGAAAGTGTTAATAATAATAATGTGTGAATGAATCCAACCCCTTTTTAGATAGACATACGTTTGGAATTAGCTCGTCCTTGAAGTTGATTTAGTCCGTCTACAAGTCTAGTTTAACATTTTGAAATTCATATCAGTAAAACCATTCCCTGGCAATGATTTCATTTTTTATCCTGGCTTTTATACTTCATAATCATATAATTCTGACCTTGAGAATAAATGGGAGGTTCTGACTTCTTAAACGACGATTTCTTGATCGTTACCCAGCACGTTGGTTCAGCTTCTCCTTGTGACGGACATGCCTTATAACTACTGCGGCTAAAGTCAATTTCCTCTTATCAAGAGAAGATGGATAAGAAACGTTCTGATTGGTGGATGACCGCTCTACCTCCTCAGCAACAGCCGAACCGTTTGTAGGTCTACCGCCAGCTGCTAATAAGCTTGTTTACTCTGCAGGACATTTTGGTGCAGATCCAAAAATTATCTGGTGTGCCTGTTAGAAAATCTACTGAAGCTGGAGCCCTCCTCTGGATCTGTTGAAACGGTGATATATCATAACGGTTAATAGGTCATTTCATCAGAACATGTTACTGTGTTCTTTCTTCAGTTTCAGTTTCAGCAGATAACCTCCATGTTTTCTTTCTCCATTTCAAACCTCTTTTTGTTTACCTGTAAGTGTCTAGACTGCTTCTCCTCAACGGGAAGCTGATTTACTTACTCTCAGTGTACTCAGTGTCCAATGATTGATTGTCTCAGTAGCTCTAAACATGTGTATTCACCAGTGACGGATGTTTCTGGACTTCATTTTCAGGCCTGTCAGTCATTTGGCAGCGTGTGGCTGTTGGCTGGAGAAACACACACAACTCCGGCTGCAGAAATAAGCCTCGCACTTAGTTTGCATTTGACTTGGCAGACGCAGAGGAAATTGCATTCTTGCTTTTTTCTTTCGTCATTGCCATGTTATGTTTTAGCCTGGTGGTTTGTTAACAAGAAAAATGTCAAATAAAGGAAACGATAACAGGTTTCATGTGTTTGGGCAGAAACCACTTGGCAACCCTGCAGCAGTGTTCTACTGCTTACGTTTAAAAAAGTTATTAACCCTAACGACTTCACAAGCTGTTGACTGCAATAACACTTAAAAGCCGGTTTTCACACACAGCCACACCTTTCCATTTGTGTTAGTTGGAGCTGCTCAATTAATTGTATTTTAATCGCAATTACGATTATGGCGTGCAACGAGTGCGAAAACAACGTAATCAAAATAAAACGATTTATTTTTTTATGACTTTAAATTCATATTAAGTTGACTTTTGGTTTTTTTTTTTTTTTNAAGCATTCTTAAATGATCTGACCCACCCTTTCCCACCACCACCGTCCAAAGGGGGGGGGGGGATTAGGAGGGTTGAATTTGAAGGTGAGTTGGTATTGACAGAGGTCAATACCAACTCACCTTCAAATTCAACCCTCCTAATCCCCCCCCCCCCTTTGGACGGTGGTGGTGGGAAAGGGTGGGTCAGATCATTTAAGAATGCTTCGGGTGTTGTTGGAAGCCAACCAGTGTCCGAAGAAGTCCTTGCCACTGTACTGGTTGAGGTTGAGGGTATGCTCAACTCAAAACCACTTGGTTACACTTCATCTGATGTAGCTAACCTAGACCCCATCACTCCGAACATGCTGCTGATGGGGTGGCGTGACGTTTCCCTGCCGCAAGTTGCTTACGCACCAATGGGGCGGCGTAGGTGGCGCCAGAGCCAAATACTGGCTGATCAATTATGGACCCATTTTATCAAGGACTATCTGCTAACCTTGCAATCACGGCAGAAATGGGAAAAGCCATCGGATAACTTGTAACTGGATACGGCTGTTCTTATAATGGATCCACAACTGCCAAGGGCCCAATGGCCAGTAGGGAAGGTTACCAGGCTGCATTCGAGCCCTGACCAGTGTGTCAGGTCAGCTGACATTGTAGTTCAAGACAGAACTTACACTCGGCCAGTGGGCCGCTCGATATCCTTACCTGAACTAGCTAACTGAACAGGATTTCATATCTTTCACAGCAGCCGAGCTACTGCGGGGGCGTCTGCTGTGAATTCCCTGGGCTGCCCAAACACTGCCCCCTACAGGGCTAATGGACATTCACCTGCCTCTCACCAAATGCTCCTGATTGGGAAAGTGACAGCAGCTGTGATCAGGACACACTCAGGTGAACACTGATTACTGCTGCTACTTAAAGAGCAGACGGACTAGCAGGAAAGCCTCTACAGTCCTGCTCTCTCATGCGTCCCTGAGATTTTTGCCAAACCGCAGAAACCATGAGTTGGAGAAAATAAATGGAACTGAACTGCACTTTCTGAACAGAACTCCTTTATTCGAGACTCTTAAGTGGTCAACATATTCAAGCCGGCAAAATAACAGTCAAATTAATTTTAACGACACTATAAACAAATAAA
The DNA here is from genome assembly GCF_000735185.1 of Notothenia coriiceps. NCBI lineage: Eukaryota > Metazoa > Chordata > Actinopteri > Perciformes > Nototheniidae > Notothenia > Notothenia coriiceps. The sequence continues at coordinate 528,113 of NW_011366394.1, read as the reverse complement.
CTAAACTAAACTCCTGGTATAAAGGACTGTCCGAGGTGCTTAGGTGTGCAAAGATAATAACAATAATAATAATAATACATGTGATTTATATAGCGCTTTTCCTGGTGCTCAAAGTGCTTTGCTACAAGTCTCTCTCACAGCTTGATCAATACTCACAAAGATGGGTCCAAAGTCAGAGTCCTTGTAGACGTGCATGTAGCCCAAATACACCAGCAGAGCCACCATGCTGTACAGGAAGCAGACGATGGCCACGCCCACAAAGAACTCCACGGAGGAGGCGGAGTCTCCCACCATGTGTGTGGTGGTGGCTGATTGGTTACAGAGAGTGGCGTTCCCCTCGATGAGCGGGACCGCGCTCAACCTGGGAACAATACAAGACTGAAGGTTCAACTCACATCCTACTGAATTTGTAAAAAAAAATCCCCAAAAAGAGATGTGATTCTCACCTGAACGGGTAGTGAAAGTTCGCATCGAGCGTGTCGTTCCTGCCATCGCCGCAGAACAGAGACATGATGTTCTTCCCTGAGAATCCACTACAGCTTCCAAAAGCAAATATGGCCGTGAGCTGTTTGTGGAGAGAAGAGAGAGAGGGACATTGGAGAGATGGTTAACACTTATGTGAGAAAATTATACACAAATCAAGAAACTCTGAGATCACTATTCCTGGCTTTTTGTGAATATTTCCAATCATTTGGGCTTTGTTGATGCACATAGCATACATTTAGGCAAGGATGAGTTTGTGTTTGACTTGTGGAAGGTCAACCTCTGCTCCTATGGTATAATCATTCTATAAAAAAGGACAACATGTTCCCATTGACACCACAATATTTCCCACAGTTATTGCATGAAATTATGAATTCTTATCTCACAATTTCAGTCTAGAGCCCTGGCTTCAAAAGTGTAATGTGTACTTTATTCTAATGTGTGCCCTATGGGGAAAATACATATTCATAATTGTCTTGGTTTTCACTTCGGTAATTTATCATAGAGCCTTGGAGTGTTCGGTGCAATGCATCCGAAATCAATGTTGTTGCTAATTATTGCCATATCATAGACCGTGAAAGTATTCCCCAAGCATTTACTATTCAAAACAGAATTTAAAAAAAGAATTGTGTGTTCCCATATCAAAACAACAGTGGCATTATGTAGACAGACATTAATGTTGATAATGAATGAATATCTGTTAGTGAAGATAAGAACTTGTTCACTTTATAGTTGATTTTTACAGGCAATCAAAGGGACTTTTTAAAAAGGGTTAAATGTTAAAAATGTTTTAAATGGAGAGAATAATCAATACAATCCTCACAAATTAATGCAAAAACACTATCTACTATAAATGAAATGGTAAATACAAGTAAGTACACCATAAACAACCATGATTGAATTGTTTTCCTTCCTACCGTACATACATGTATTTTTGCACAAAACCGTTTAAAAGTGCCGAAATATGTCACCAGAAGAACTTCCCACCAGAAGAAAGTTGGCAGACTGAATCCCAGCATCAGCAGAAAGAGCCAGAGGGACCAACAGATGGCCGGCATTTCATTCCACTAACAGCTGAAAAATAAAACTCACTACTCAACCATTTTTACAAGATAAATCTGTTGCTGCTCTTATTTGTATTCTCTAACACACATGTGTCAAACTCAAGGCCCGGGGGCCAAATCTTGGTGGATTTAATTTCGGCCCGCAGGATAATTTCTAATTACTATTAGATCTGGCCTGCTGGTATATTTCCTCAGCTCAGAGCCTGAGCCCAAACATTGATGAACTTGTAACCGAGATGAGATGCCAAGTATCTGCTTGAACTAGCATCACAGAGCAGCACACTGAGTTTAATGGATGTTTCCTTCTGCACTTTCTTTCTTGAGACAACAGGGCTTGTTTGGATTTCTCTTTGAGGGAAATTGTTTTTTTGAAGCTGTTGTTGGCCTGTGGGAAAATGTGATCCTAAGAAATGAGTCCGGAAAAGCTGCAGATAGAGCCATAAGAAATGAATGCAACTGATTATTTAATGTTTAATAGGCAATCATTTAAGCTTTTTTAGTTCCAGGTTTAATATTGTATGTATAAATGTAAGTAGGAATAACTTGCATAATGATTTAAAGGAAAATCATTGATCAAGTAAGGGGTGGGAATTAATAAGCATTTGCTTCCTCCTGCTCCCTTTCGGACACGTACTATGATTTATTATTAATATGAAGACTTTTTTTGTTGAATATATAAATATTATCATGAATGTGGATAAATACTGTATTTTAACAATACGGTAATCTGTTTTTCTTTTAATCTGTTCGAAATAAAGATTGAAATGAAATGAAAAAAATATGTGCAATAAGTTCATTTCAATACGTTTTGCAATAAACATTGAACCAGTCCGGCCCTCGACTAGAACCGATTTTTTTAATGTTGGCCCACTGTGTATTTGAGTTTGACACCCCTGCTCTAACACAACAACACAGTCTATAACACCCCCTTGTTAAATACCAGCTATGTGCAATATATATATATGCTGTTGATAACTGTGCAATACATACCTGGCTGCTAAATCTTCAGAAATGTTACAGGATGTGTATTTTGTAAATTGTCCATTTATGCATGCTTCTTAGTTAACATTAAGCTGTCTTTGGCTCTTTTCTGCTGTCACACATTTAAATGTCCCCTCTGTGGGTATTCTGATTCTGATTTTGATAACGAAAATCTCAAAACAACATCTTTATTTTGTATCATTTTCTATTTGTTTCCCCTGTAATTTCCACATTTGATCATCTGGCATACTGTATGTATTATCAGTAAGAAAACAAATGATTGAGAAGGTTCGGTAGATGGTTTCTCTAACAAATAACATCAAAAGTGTCTCTCATAGCTGAACCAATGCTGCCATTCAGCTGTTGAGTTATTTCCCTTAAAGCATCTGATTCAGCGTATAGGCCATGTGACACTAATACCTTCCTTAAAACCGACACATTATACATTCTTGTATGCTGCTAAGCTTAACCCTCAAACTGCAGCAGGCCGCTCATTTTATTCCAGAGTAATGAGCTCACAGACTCCCAGTGGTATCGCTTCACTCACACTGCAGAGATCCGATCTGTTCTCCTCAAAATGTGTTGACAGTTTTCACACATCTTAGACATGCACAGCTTTAAGTCTCTGCCCGTCATCACACATCCTGGCCGAGCATCTAAGTACAACATACAGCTATTCATACACTGAAAAAACGGAAACATTAAGTTGAATTAAATGTATTATGCCCACATATTTCACATGACTGTATTAGGTCAGTTGAAAGCAATAGTTTTAGTGTAAGATTAAAGATCACATGTGAAATACTCACAGAACAGGCATTTTACGCCTTTTGTAATCACGTGTGCTAGGACAGGGGTTCCCAAACTTTGCCATGCCAAGGACCCTCATATAGCATTATCCTCTGGCGGGGACCCCCCTGTTGCAATTTTTTTTTTAAATGATGAGTACATTATGATAGAAAATATGACAAATTAATCATACAGCTTAATAAATGTTCTTAATATATATTTGTATTAATAATTAATAATCAGCTATTATTCTAAAAAACGTTTGTATTTATATTTTGTTTGTCATTCATTACATTGATTGTGTCTTCTGTTATAAACATTCTTAACACAATATTAATTAAATTAATTAAACAGTAATATCAACAGTAAACATATTTTTAAAGCATTTTTAAAGTGATTTCTGTCTTTATAATATAATTTTGAACAGTAATATGAACAATTAACATATATTTTTAGCATTTTTGAAAGCTACATTACTTATGCCTTAATAATATGATATATATATTATTCAACAATAAACATATTTATATTCATATATATAAACATCAATATTTGCTACATCCGTGCTCTCATCCAGCTGCAGAGCGAAATATTCACTAGCTCTCACTTGCTCCAAAAGCTGAGCAGATACTCAGTTTCACTCTCACTCTCGCAGCTCGATTCTGATTGGCTTGAAGGGCGGTCGTGAGATTTAAAAACAATCAAATCAAATATTAATGAATAAAAAATATTAAAAGATTGGCATCAAAGGAGAACACATAGATTGATAGATATGCAGTTATTAATAACATCTAAAAAATAAAAAATAAATGTAACTTAAAAAAAAAAGAAAAAGATTCCCCTTTCCCTCAAACTTTGACCCCCGGGGGGGTCGGGGCCCCCCACTTTGAAAAACACTGTGCTAGGAAACTGGAGGCCGGTTTATGTGTAAATCATACAGATTTTTAAATCAACAACAACAATCCTTTTTTTGGCCACCGGGGGGCAGCACAGTAAGCTTTGAACACATTACTGACCTAATAACGCCGTTAGATAAGGTGAACTTGCTAGCAAACAGTTGCCAATTTGCACATCTAACACACACAGTGCAACATTAGCATCCATTTGGAGTGTGTTTCTGAGGTAAGTCTGCAGTAGAATGATATGTTTTGCTCAAGAATAATCAAATAGCTCCCAGAACACATCAAAAATAGCCCCTTTATCTCAGAAAAACCACCAACATGATGGCGAAATTAGGACAACTGAGATTTTGTTCATTAGCGCTTGAATCCGAAGCTTTTCTATAGACAGGAAGTTGATTACCTCGTGACAAATCACTACCTCCCGACATGAAAAGGTAATGTTTTTTGTTTCACGCCTCACATAACAAGGTGACAAAACACATGTAACCGACCACTTCAATTGTGTTGCATCAGCACAACTGTCTCACACATTCTCACTCTTAAAAAATGCTTACGACAGGCCGACCCAACTTTTAGCTTTGAACTTCACTCCGCAAAACCCACATCATGCACACCCACACTTACTGCACACACACACACACACACACACACACACACACACACACACACACACACACACACACACACACACACACACACACACCTTGAGGCCTCTCTCCAGATGTTTCTCCAGATGTCATTGGCTGTCACTTCCTGTGTTTCTGGCTACAAACCCACTGTGAGCTACTTTTCACACACTTTTGTTCCCCTGGTTCTGTCACTAAGGTCATGGATCCTCAGCGTGATTAACTGCACCAGGATGGACCGAGCACACACACCTCGACATTTTTTAAGTCTATGTTTATATTCTCATTTTAAACAGAGCATAAATCCTAACTGTACAAACAATGTCGGGTATTTGTCAAGTCTCCAATATCACCATGTAGTCCTAAAACAGGCGACAACTTCTCCATACATGGCGACTTCCAAAGACTGTGGGGCATGGTCACTGATTATAAGTCTTTATCTAAGGCGTCCGACACATCTGGAAAACACACAGCCCTAATTTATGGACATTCCAGAGACTAGCAAATAAGATCCTAGGAAGTCTTTACGCATAACTGAGCTGTGACAGCATTAGCAGGTTAGTGAACGTGAAGCAAACAATGAAAAGTAGAAATAAAGGACATTAAAACATTGATTTTGATCAGAAGGGCCGTTAAGACGGACACAAATCTTGTTGCAAACTGAATAATCATCAGTTTTTCTCACACAGACTGACCAAAGACTCCTGGGGCATCTGTCCATTGTGTTACTGTTTCCCTCTGAGGCCCAATGAAGCCGTTTCTCCCTGTTTTGGCAGAGAGGCCTGACAATGAGAAATGCCTTTATCATCATTATTCAACATCGTAAGTGAATGGGGCAGTCTTGTCTTGTTTGTTACTTCGACCCAGCTTCCTGTTTACTAATGTGTGGAAGATAATATCGAGGGAGTGGAGAGGCTAAACCACTCTAGTGCATACTTGCCAACCTTTAGACCTCAGAAATCGGGAGAATTTCAAAATGCAAAATTGGGGGGGCGAGGGGAGGGGGGTGCTAGTGGATCGCCGGAGCTGTTAGATTAACATTAACATGCTTATTGTAGTTGTAAGTGCACTGACTTTCGTTCTGTAGCACCGTCCTTGATGGAGCATATGTGTGGGCTGGTCCTGTATTTTACAGGAAAGGAGTGAGCAGAGAGTAGAGCAGTTGTCGATTCTTGTTCTGTTTTCTGTGAATATCTGCCTCACCCTCTCAGACTTTGAGTTGCGCGCGCTACGAAAGAGACGTGTTACCATGGAAACCAAACAATGGTGTAGCTGTATTAAAGTCCGAGTGGAAACAGTCGTGTGTAAATCTGATTTTGTCAGAAATCGGGAGAAATGCGGGAGAAATATGACCCCGGGAGGAAACCGGGAGAGGGCAATGAAATCGGGAGTCTCCCGCGAAAATCGGGAGGGTTGACAAGTATGCTCTAGTCTAGTGCCAAGTACACACGCCTCAGAGGTATGCAGGATAAATGGAGAACAAAATGTTGGATTTCAGCCAATACAACCCGCTGGAAACCCTCCAATATCATTGACATACTGCTTTTTGGGGGTTTTCCCTTTCCTTTAGTGTGTTATAGGTTTTAGTGCATGTAAATGGTCTGCAACGGCTAAAATCCCTCCAAAGGGATTATTGTAACATAGTGAGATCACTACGTAACACTCAGCTTCTATTGGCTAGCGCTCCAACATATTTTACTTGATAGGTCAAGGGGCGGGACATCTCTAAGTGGTTGACCAATCAGAGCAGACTCTGGTTTCAGACAGAGGGTGAAAAGAGGTGCTGCAGCACAGGCAATATTTGAAGAATAAAGAGCTTTTTGAATATTAAAGTGTGTAAACATGTAGGGGAACTAAATACAAATATGTACCCTGAACATTTGAATAAAATACACTCTTTAATGTGTTTTAGTCATTGCTACACAATATTAAGTGGGCTGTGTCGCCTGTATTACCACATACGTTCCCAGCATTAAAGCAGAAATGTGGACACACAGTTCATCATCCAGACCTCTGGGGATCACAGATGATGTGTACAGGGTTACCTAAGGCCAACAGAGTGGAACACACAGCTTTGTCCTGAGTCAGGTGACATGTGTGCTGCTCTTTAGCTCGCTATGTGTTTATACTCTGAGAAAACAGAACAGCAGAGAGAGACTGTCGCCCCACACTGTTCCTCTGACCCAGCTCCCTAAGAGAACCGATTACCGGACTTTCCATTAGAAGCCGCAGCGTGTTTTCTCATTAACCACAAACTGTTTGCTCGAGTGCAGGAGCAGCCAACTGTGCACAGTTACTCAGAGGTAAATTATTGCTGAGGGATGCATTAATCTGTAACTGTGTTGTCTGAAGGGCAGGCCCACGCAGGCTCCAAGTGCACCGGACATAACTGAGATATACTCACTTTAGCAAAGATTACTTTGTCATACAGTTGATCCACACCATCAATCCATACAATATAAGATAACCCTTTATCGATCCACTGGGGAGGAGATACAGTCGTTGCAGCAGCACAAAGATAACAATAAGATTAAAAGAGAAGTAAATACAAAAATCTATAAGAAAACTATTTATCTGAATCTATTCTATGAATATATTGAAGATCTGGATTTATTACAACAAATAGACAGACAAATAAAGTTAAGTTATACAGGCTATAGCCTATTAAAAAGTGTTAAATATTGTGATAAAGCATATCTAATGCATTGCATAATAAATGATGTTCATTCTTGTGGGAAAAAGTGTACATCTTAAGCTTTATTTATGTAATAAATCACATTAAAGCAGGCTTTTTATTCATTCAGTAAAGTGAATGAGAAAGGGGGAATGTATAAATATGTTTCCTTATTGCATTTTCTTAAAATAAATTCCCTCTCAAACTTCTTACTTTGGAGATGTTTTCCCATAAGTGAAAATCGCCGGGGAAAAGGGAAAATCCAAGGACCTAGAAAATGACTGGACCTCCCTGTCCTCTGGGTATGTCACAGACACACACAGCCACACACACACTCAGTATATAACTTACCCACTCCACCAGTTTGACGAAGCCCAGCGGCTCCTTCAGCGGGGAAAGGTTTAGTCGAAATCCCGTCATCATGATTTTGCTTTTCGGATCCAAAAACTCTTTATCCAGTTGTTCCTAAAGTGTGGATGTGGGTCCAGCAGGGAGGAAAAAGGGGAGTTGTCTGACAAAATGACGTGGTTTTACTGCCGACGCTGCAAGAAATGACCAACCAAACTTTCTTAAAGTAACTTGGGCTCTGAATCAAACTTTTTCCAGGAATACATGTTCTGAGAATACAGTTTTACTTGTCGCAGGAAGTTTTAAAGAACACATTTTAATTCAAAAATAATTAGTTAAGATGGATATTTTTTGCAGTGTAGCGTAAGTGTCTATCGCTCATCTTGGAGATGCGCAAATTACGCTGGCGATGTAGGGGATGAAGCGCGTAAAGTGTGCCAAATTGGGCTTGGCGTTAGAACAAATGTGTGTTAAGTTACAGGAAAGGCTGCATAATGAAAAAGCATGACACTATCTGGCATTTGTGTTCATGCACTAAGCTGAAAAACATGCCAAACTACAAAATGACCTCAGACAACTTTAAATACACGCAGCTACAATGAAATAGCATGCACAGTAACACCAAAGTAACAAAAAGGCACCAGAAGTGTCCTACTGAGTGTTCCTGTGATCCATCCGCCAGAACACGCAGGCTGCCTCCTCCTTGCTGAGTGAGCAGTCACTGGGACCCGCCTCCTTGGTGCTGACTGGGTCATATGACACACCACCCATTCTCAAAAATGTTTCAACAAAGAAAAAGAAAAACCACAGAGAGCAGCTGAGCCAGACTGACCCAGTTATCATAAAAAAAAGTGTACTTTCAAAACACAAGGCTCCTTGATGAGGGTCCCATATGTTGATTTCTTGAAACTGCATTTTTTTAAGGGTAAATAATATACCTTCAAAAAGGATCCTTTGTATATCAATAACTTACGAAGTTCTTAAAGAAAAGTAAGTGGGGGCAACACTATATATAAATAATAACAGAAAAACTATATTTCCTTTTCAAAACAAAGGGGTTGAACACATTCTTACTGGGGATTTTAGCCTTTGCAGACCATTGACATACACACAAACCTATATAGCACACTACAGGAGAGGGAAACACACATCCAATTGAATATGGATTATTAAATCTTCCAAGATCTGGATTGGATTGATTGAAAGTAAAAGTATACACTTTCAAATGTTTTGTATTCTTTCTATCCTTGATATTGTTCTAGTTCTAATGAGGTTCTATTAAACCTGAAGAAAGTTAAACAATGTCTTCTAAAGCTTTTCAAACGCTTACCAAAGTCTGGAAATAACAACCCTGATGACAACATTTTCACAACAGCAAGCCCCTCAATATATGGAAATGCAATACTTGATATTAAAGAAAAACTGCCACTGTGACTTAAATTGTTGAGAGAGAGCTGATATGATCCTTTTTTCTGTTAATGGAAAAATTCAGGGATGTGCCTTACAACAAAAGCATATCAACATCGATCAGATCATATTTTGAATAAGGGGCTCTACATGTAACACAACATTACAGTAAATGGCTAGCTGGGTCATTCCTAGCATTCGGTGCCATTTAGGTCCCTGCACCACATTATATCATATATTTTGGATTTAAAAAGGTCTAATGCTTATTTTGTAAAAGCTTGGTTTTAAATGTTTATACCCTCTACCATAAAACAACAATGTTATTTAGCCAGGATATTAAAAATTCTAAATAATTACTCTGATTTTAGCACAAGTAGGCCAAATTGCTGTGTCCCCAATCATGTTTGCTCAACTTCTGTAACAGATATACAAAAAGAAACCAATAAATACAAACAAATTCTACATTTTTGTGAGTGTTGTATGACCCTTATGCTAATATTCCTCACCAAATTGAAATTGTTGTTATTAATTCATTTGTATTGAAAATAAAGTGTGTGTCCCCTGTTTGAATGTCCCCCCTGTTACTCTGATTTGAATCCCTCTGGACACGCCCCTTTACTATTCTACTATTTGTATGACTCAAGAAGAAGAAGAAGGATACATTTTGAGTGGGAAATAATCTTCAAGAAGCAGAGTGAATGCGTTCTTCCTTCAACGTTCTTCTAATGTTTTAAAGAACTTAACTATTGCGGTAAAGCATAAAATGTCCACTCTGTTATGCTCATTTTTAGTGGAACTGATCATTTGTTTTACATTTAGAAAATATGGTGAATATATCTATCAAATATATGTTTCTGTTGTCACCAAGTGCTAGCTTGATTATCATCACACATGTAGCAATAGCCAAGTTTAGCATAAAATGTCAACCCTGTTACTATTTTTCACAGTAACTGGGGATGGTAAAAAAAATAAAAATGTTTAAGCATAATATCCTGAGCTTGACCAAAATATTTTTCTTATACTTTAACAAGCCATCATTCAGATTAAAAAAAATTTTAAAACATGGAAAATTATGTTTTTTCTTTTTGAATACCCTAGCTGAAATGGCACCGAATGCTAGGAATGACCCAG
>NW_011366394.1:503660-517699 GCF_000735185.1 Notothenia coriiceps | reverse complement strand
ATTTGAAACCAAAACTAAGGCCTCAGGATGACTTTAAGACTTGAACATGGTCAATTTTGTTTTGTAACATTGAATAAAAAAATAAATAATAATAATAATTTTTAAAAAATCCGATCCCCGATTTTTCCCCCCCGATTCCGATCTTTTGAAAATCACGTGATCGGCTCCGATCCCCGATCACGTGATCGGATCGGGACATCTCTAGTTATTCCATTACCAAATTAAGTATTTGTCATTATTGAGTACTTGTACTAATAAAAGACAAACTGTATCTTTTAACAGCAGGAAAGGGCAATACCTTTCTAGTATTGTGAAGACCACCTCGATTTAACACGCTAACTTTTTCTCTCTCTTATAACCTCTCTTGATTCAGGTTTTGGAGATCCTGGGTAAGAAGTTTACTCCAGAGGAGAACTCCAAAGGCTATAAGGTTCTCCCTCCTTACATCAGAGTCATACAGGGAGACGGAGTTGATATCAACACTCTGCAAGAGGTTTGAAAACATGCTACTGACTTACTGATGCCATGTACAAGGAGGTGGAGGTTGTTTCTCTTACATGTTACTTTATTCCTACCTCAGATTGTGGAGGGCATGAAGCAGCACAGGTGGTCCATTGAGAATATTTCCTTTGGGTCCGGAGGGGCTCTGCTGCAGAAACTGACCAGAGATCTGCTCAACTGCTCCTTCAAATGCAGCTACGTGGTCACTAACGGACTGGGGGTGAGAACTGATGCTTTACTTAATGTAGCAGCTAGCTTTCTTTTGCCACAAAAATATCTTTTAAAAAAACAAAAGTAAAAGTTGATGCCTGACTTTGGCATTTATAAATCAGCACAGAACTTTGCTCGCTTTCCCTCGCATTTCCAAATGTGATTTTATATATTTTTTTCTGTGCTGTATAGGTGAATGTGTTCAAAGACCCGGTGGCGGACCCCAACAAGAGGTCAAAGAAAGGTCGTCTGTCCCTGCACCGGACTCAGGGCGGAGACTTTGTCACCCTGGAGGAGGGCAAGGGCGACCTGGAGGAGTATGGCGTGGTGAGTTCAATGCTGACAGTAACTCTCGGACACTTACCTGCCTCTTTTCTCGACTCCACTCTGTTTCTCCTTTCTTTTCCTTCTCTATTCTTTATTTACATTTAACCTTAATCCTCTCTCTCTGTCTCCAGGACCTGCTGCACACTGTCTTTCAGAACGGGAAGATGGTGAAGTCGTACACATTTGACGAAGTCAGAGACAATGCCAAGCTCACGGACAGTGATATCGAAACATTTCACTGAGTGCAGAATTCACCTTTAACCCCAAAAACAAATTCCCCTCCCTATTCCCCTGAACCCGTCACCTTTTGGCCTCCGTCGACACCTCAGAGGTGGCGTGCACTGCTAATAAATCCCCCTCCCCTAACCCCCTGAAATAATCCCAAAAATCCCTTAAAATTAACTTGTCTTCACCCTCAGTTCCAAACACTGTTGTTGTTCCTCCAACANCGCTGTTTAGGCGTGACTTCATCGAACTGATCTGTACACAGGACTGATGTGCGATCTCTATTTTTCAAAAAGATTATACATTATCATTTCTATTCAATTTTACTTGGAGCATGAAATTGAATAGAAATGATAATGTATAATCTTTTTGAAAAATAGAGATCGCACATCAGTCCTGTGTACAGATCAGTTCGATGAAGTCACGCCTAAACAGCGACATTTTACACGATAAATACGGGTTTAAATATCAGCATTTGCCACAGAAGGCGAGTGGCAGCTACACTAAACCTTCTCTTACTCTGGCATCTGTGAATGTTTGGAACCCAGTGAGAATATAAATGGAGAGTCTAGAAGTGCAGTATGATGCAGAGGTGGTTTAAGAAGTTACTTTGTGTACAACCAAATATCTAGTCTGCAGGGGGTGAGTGACACTGAAGGATCCACACATTTAGTTATATAAATTGCAATATACTGTCCACTGTCTGTCTATACTTCTGTCTAATGCAACCTGTCGCTTTCTAATATGCATGTTTGTTTTTATTTGCATTCCCTTTATATGGAGTTGCACATTTGAAATGAATTCTGATCCCTTTTTTCAATATTATAATTAGTTTTTAGGGCGACTGAATGATCTGACCAGGGACTACAGATTCAAATGAGCCTCTTTGCAAACACAAGTGCATTTACAGCAATGTTTATTAATGTGCACTTTCCCTAGTTGTGAAATAACTTAACAAATACAAATCCGTTTAGAGTCAAATGACGCTTGAAGGAAAGTATTTTTTAACTAATGTGTTTTCCTAATTGAAAAAATACTGTGATGTAACTGAAAGAAGAAGCATTGCTCGGATAACTTGTATTATTCATGGACAGTGTGTGATCGATGTCCTGCCTGTCGGTAATACCACTCGTGTAATTTCAGGAGTGTATGGCCTGTCAGGCTTCATCACTGAGCGAATGTGTTTGTTTCTCCTCAGCCCGTCAGGAGTGGGCCTTCACTTCCCCGAGTGAACGCCACGCTGAGGCAGAAGATGGCCTCCTTCCAGTGCCTGATGGATGTGGAGGAGAGTGTGATCTGTGATCCCGTGCCAAAGCAGGACAGCAACACTGGAGGATGCATCAAGACAAGAGATTATCTGTCTGGTGAGGCCGCCTCATTGCTACAGGATTAATAGTTTCATTCCTCAACAAGGATCTATGCCAGTAGGCTTTTATTATGATGTCTGGAGGCGGTGGATTAATGCACAGCGCAGTATAAACTCTGTTACAGCAGACTTTCCTTCTGATTAGCGTCATAAACAACACGTTTCTGAGCTGGTTGATGCCGAAGTGAAACGTTGGCTCCCGTGCTTTGAGAAACTTTTCTTCAAAGTTGGAATTCAAGCTGTGTTTTTGTGACGATATGTTTATTTGATATGTGCTGGTTTATCTTTAACCGAGGTGTCCCAAAGTCCCGTTTGTTTATTTCCATGGTTGTTTGTATCCCTGTCAGATGGGAACAGCCCTTATGAAGGGAAGGAGAACCACCCCCCAAAGACGCCACCCAGCAAGAGGAGGCGCCTGGGCCCCCTGCAGGGCTGCGAGATGGAGTTTAGAGAGGCTCCTACCCCCCCCTTCAGTTTGAAGGAGCAGGAGGTACTGACTCTTAACTTCACTGCTTTAAATAATTGACCTAAAAGGTTTTCTCTCTCTGTACTCCGCCTCCATTGAATCTGCTGATTTATTTTTAACTGAATGCTAGTTTTCAGTGAACTTTTCAGCATCCAAAAAGAGACAAACTCTCTAAGTGCTGACATTTATTTATTTATCATCACATTTGTTTTGTCTTTGTCTAAAGCTTCTATTCGTAAAGTGCAATATCAAGTTTTCTGTATCCCTCAAAGCACTAAAACAGCAGTTTGATAAATTCCCATTTCCTGTATCCACAGAAATATTGTGTTCTTGCTGTCGTGATGCTGGGAAGCAGAATAAAACCAGTGTGAATTGCTTATTTATATCCACAGGAGGAGGAAGAAACAGGGACGCTGACATCCAGTGAAACTGTGCACGAGGCCCACGCTGTGCTTATATCCCAAAACCTTCACGACGACTTTGAGATCCTAGCCGGTTCCCATGCTAAGAACCAACAGGTTAGATTCTAACACACACACACACACACACACACACACACACACACACACACACACACACACACACACACACACACACACACACACACACACACACTCTGCAACACACTCTGCAACACACACACACACTCTGCAACACACACACACACACACACTGCAACACACACACACACACACACTGCAACACACACACTGCAACACACACACTGCAACACACACTGTAACACACACACACACTGTAACACACACACACACACTGTAACACACACACACTGCAACACACACACACACTGCAACACACACACACTGCAACACACACACACACTGCAACACACACACACTGCAACACACACACACTGCAACACACACACACTGCAATACACACACACACACACTGCAACACACACACACTGCAACACACACACACACACTGCAACACGCACACACTGCAACACACATACACTGCAACACACACACACACACACTGCAACACACACACTGCAACACACACACACTGCAACACACACACACTGCAACACACACACACNTTGTTTTCATAGACCTGGTTATTTCTCTCCAATCTGGCAACAGAGTGGGCGCAGTGTCTAATTGTAGCAGTAAGCTAACGAGTACTGAAAGCTTTATTTTGTTTTGATCCAATGCTGCACAACTGAACTGATCCAATGCTGCTGTGAAAAAAAGAAGCTATATCCATGTTGGATAGAATATCAAATTTAAATAAAAAAATAACCTTAAGGGACAACTTGAATGATTTTTTTCTTTTTTTTCTCTTAATGCATTGCATAAAGATCGGATCGGGAAAAATCGGTATCGGCAAATTGTCAAAATCAAATGATCGGAATCGGATCGGGAGCAAAAAAAGGTGATCGGGACATCCCTAGCAATAAGAACATTCTGGCTTTGTAGTCTGAATCAAGATGGCAAACTTTCAGCATTAACATGTCAGCCCTACAGTTCCCTTAATGACCTTTTCACAATAAAAGCTCTAGACCTATATGCTGTATAACACATTTTTAAGAAGCAACTTAAATAATAGGCGTTTCTAGAAAACAGCTGGGTGCATGTATCTCAGCTCTGTGACATGTTAGGTTGTTGAGATATAAACTGAAAATTACAAAGTATGAACAATATGGTGCAAGTGGTCAATATTAACACACCCTTGCATTGACACTGTCTTCATATTTTCAGTTGTTTCCAACCCGTCTACCTTGATATATCTTCTTAATTTAATTGATATTGAGATTATGCAGGTGTGTTATCAAAGTCATTATTATTATTATTTTTTCAACACTAATTTTAAGATTCTTAGACTAGCTTTGTACCTTCAGAACGGTATCCAGCGGGTTCCCTGAGTCTGGCCGCACCACCAGTGGAGCGTCTGCACTGCGCGCCACGATCAGCGCCCTCAGGTCCTCCCCCCAGATCTTCTCGCAGGCGTTGTAGATGTCGTAGCTGTCGCTGACGATGGACACGGGCACGTTGGGGAACTGCTTGATGATGTGCTCGAAGGCGTCTTTCTCGTGGTCCTTCCCCCACGCTGTGATGGTGCTGCAGAGAGAACGGAAGACTGTCAGTCATTTTTCTTCCCATATCATCGATGAAAATTATATTATATCGTGATTGGTCTTTAAATGAAGAAGAACGTAGTAATGAATGAATGGAGACCACTTCACACCATCCATTCAAATATAGAGATGGATTAAGTGAGAGGTTAAACAGCAAAAAAAGTGAATGCCTAGGCAAGTAGTGAAAATGATGAATATCGGAATTTTTATTTACATGTTTACCTGATATATGTAAGTGGGAAATGAAAATGCTATTTTGATTACATTTTCCCTTTTCTGACATACGACTGAACTGCAACATTGATCAGATGTTAATACCACAGATCGGCCAGCAGAGGGCAGTGCACTCCAGGTATTACTTTTGGATGACTCTACAGTACAATGAAAATACAATTTGGCTTAGGTGTAGTCACCCACACTATAAAAAAGGCCCTAATGTTTGTACTTGTCCATACAAAAATCAGATCCCAAGACAGTTTCCGTTTTAGGTCCTAAGATAACAAGATATCTGAAAGGCCTGCCAACACCTAAATACGATGAAAGTGCCCGAAATCTAGTTTAAAATCTTTGTTTTGTGATATTCACTGTACGCAGAAGTAATCTCAGGCAATTTTCATTGTGTCAGGATTTACAAAACCTTCTTACAATTTAGTGTCTGATTCAGTTACCTTACAGTGCAGATCAGACCTGAGACACTTTAAAAAATGTATTTTAAATTTTTAATGTACATTTCTCGGAGATTCTCCAGTTATCCCTCCAAGGCCCTATGATGCTTTGAAGGTGACACACCTCTTCCCTTTACATCAAGATCAAAGTGGAAATTCACCGCGACCCCTCCCTCTGAGGTAGAAACCACACAGACTTTAGGAGGTGAGCCATTACATAACGGTTACTATGACAGCTACTGCCACCATCCCACAATGCACTTGTGTGGGGATGCGGGAAGGGTGCGCTGGAGCAGCAGTAACTGCCCTGGTGGCTAGGAAGAAGGGACAAGTGCAAAAGAGATGAAGTGTGTGTGTGTGTGTGCACAGAAAAGATGGATCAGTGCCAAAAAAACAGCACCAGAGACACGCAAGGGCCAGTGCATGTGCGTCAGGGCAGCAGCCAATGAAAAGCTTCACCTCCAGCCAATCACAGCCCCCCTCACAAAGGGAGGTAGATGAAGCAGATAATTAGTGTGAGGGTGACATAACACCGACCTCAGCCAAATGACGAGTCAATTCTTACTCATTCTGATCAATTCCCTCCGTCAACAGCTTTGGCCGAGAACCAGCTGTGATTTGAAACACATTTTCCTATCTTGAAAATCAATTTGGCTTGAGGGTGAAAAAGTTATCTCACACGCGGCTCCCAGCCAGGACATGAAGTATCTCAGCAGAGACGAGTAGAGCCGAGTCGCGTACCCCTGCTGTACCCCTGTGCACTCTGGGAGAATGTGAATGCATTATGGCGACCATTAGCATTGTGCACAGGAGTTTGCAGCCTCTGGGGGCTAAGGTTCTGCAAACCTAGCACGTACCCTCAAAAAGATTGGCTTGTCGCCCCTCCCTGAATTACTCAGCTGCTCAACGTCCTCATCATCCCATTACTCAGAACGCTCAACAAACTACTAAAGAGTGGTGAAGGAATGAGTCTTTTACCTGGAAATAAGTAAGTAGTAATAGTTATACTAATTGCTAACAAGTTGCTAAATGGTGCTACTTAACGTCATCATACCGAACATTGCCCGTTTATTTCAGAAACTTTGATTCTATGTTTTATTCGTCTATGATCTGGTGTGAGACGATGGAAACAAAGGGATGGTTTCATTCAAATATTCAAGATGGATGTTCCACATAACTGGTTTAGTAGATACAACTCCCTACTGTGTTGAGGGTCAAGCATTTCTCAAAGGTTATATCCAAGTTAAGGCACATTCTTAACCTTGAAAGCATAAGGGTTGAATGTATCTTTCATACTCCTGAGATTTGCTTTGAATTCTGCTTGACTACTCCTGCACTTCATACTTGTACCTACAGCCAAGTTCTTCACAACTAAAATGTATTCTAATATTAGTGTTTGGGTTTCCTTTATTCGCCAGACACGGCCGCATTTCATAGAATGAACACACTACTGATGAGCTGATCACCAGTTCTATCAGCAAGAGAAAAAGGTTGCTTGGTCTAATTACCAAAATATTGTAATTTCTTTGTTTGTTTGACTGTTGTTACACCTGCAGGATTGTCCCTCACTATGTCAATAATGAGGACAATGAGAAGGGGAGGGTTTCAATGTATACTGTTCCCTTATTGCAAAGGTTTACTACTCCCTGTAAAGGCAAGTATATGTCATTGTAACTGGTGAAATGTTAGTGTTAAGCTTTATGAACTGCTACTAGTAAACCTGAAGCTGAGGGATGTGGCTATGCAAAGAAACACCCAGTCTCCAAGCAGGGACTAAGCTTTAATAAGCATAATAAAATTAAAGAGAGTGTGTGTGTGTGTGTGTGTGTGTGTGTGTGTGTGTGTGTGTGTGTGTGTGTGTGTGTGTGTGTGTGTGTGTGTACCTGTGCTCTGCGGCAGGCACTGAGAAGCCAGGCACGGGGTCCTTGGTGCCGTAGTACTTCTTAATGACTCCGATGCCGGCGACCGTGTCTGTGCCCTTGAAGTTCACCAGATGGGCCGAAGCCCCGATGCCCGCAGTCTGCAAAGAGACGGAAGATGGTGTCATGGGATAAAAGGTTATTTCTATATAATCTCAATTCTAAATGACCTTGAAGCTGGCCGCTGTGGCTGTAAACTGTTGTCTGACTGTGTGTGTTCTAAAAATGGTCTGAAACTGTGCCATTATCATTATTTGGCCAGGACTCTCTTGAAAAAGAGATTTTTAATCTCCATGAGACCGAGCACATTCTATGGATAATCTTTCATTCCCAAAGATATTGATATTGTTATTTTGTATATATTGATTGTTGTGTTTGTTATCTTAATGTGTGCATATGTGTCTGTTGATTGCGTATATAGGATATACATATTTTTATACATATCTGTATATTGTATTTGGGATTGTTGGAAACGTCCTTTCGATCTCTGTCTGTACACACCAACTAAAAGATTGACAATAAAGTTGACTTTGATCCTGGTTAAACAAAAGGTAAAATAAAAAAAAATATATAGTTTTTCATTTCACACCATTTTTAATGCCTCCTAAGATCGAGAAAATATTTCACAGTCTACTAATACGCTTTTTCCAGAGGTTTGATACATAGCACATTTGTCAAACTACTATTTCCTAAGTCCTTTAGTGTGGAGGAAATATGAAAACCTGCTTAATTCTAACCGTTTATTCTTCAAGATAACTGAGCTCACTTCAGTCCGTCCCATCAGACTGTTAGAAACCATCGAAGCTCAGGACAGTTGACCTTGAGTTAGGACTTTCGAGCTACAGTTTCCGAAGTCAGGAATTCCCGTTCAAGTTTAGGATTATGTTTGTAAAAATGATTTAATGATAAATACAGTGTGAGTGTACCTCCTGTGAGGAGACGCCCCTGTAGCCAAAGTCATGGAGTTTATACGCCAGCTTGTCCAGGTTCCCAGAAGTCTCCAGGAGATACTTGGCGAGGATCTTCTTCTGCTCTCTGGAGTTGGTTGCCACGGTGATGGGGTACCAGATCTGCACCAGGATGGTCTGATGGAGGGAAAGAAGGACAGTCCAGTTTAATTTAATTTCAGGGTGAGAGATTACTTTCCGGGCAATTCATCTTAAATGTCACCTATTATGCAAAATCCACTTCTTCATGTCTCTTCTACATCAACACGTGTCCCCTCTGTGTAAAGAGATTCTGAAAGTTTCAGGAAAAAAGATTCTCTCTCTTTTTGTTCTGATCCATTTATATAAAAACCTGTCTGAAAATGAGCTGATCAGATTTTGGCCACTTTATGATGTCATAACGATGTTTTGGCTTGTGTAACCATTAGCCAATCACCAACCAAGGTAACCCCCCCCCACCTTATCACCTGAATCTCCTCCTAGAGCACCATTGTGTTATTTTTAACCAAATATCTCTCAGAGGGGCGTGGGGAGGGGCTCCTTATTTTCATCTAAAGCAGTGCTTCTCAAAGTGTGGTCCGTGAGCGCCCCCTAGTGGTCCGTGAGTATATTGGTAACATTTCACATTAAAAATAAATAAATAAATTTAAGTTTTCCGCACTCTCACGGGAATATCTCCGCAATGGAGCGAGGTTAAGTTTCACTTTTGATTGCATGATATAGCCCAGCGCAGCACCTTCATCACACATGTTGCCACTTGTTTGTACCATTTTCAGGCGATTTGTAATCTGTTCTAGAAAAACTATGTGTTTTTTTATATTTGTGGAGTTAGGTAGTCCGCGAGTGTTTTTTTATTGGTTAAGTGGTCCTTGGTATGAAAAAGTTTGAGAAACACTGATCTAAAGTAACAGACAGAGAATCAGCACTTTTGAAACAGGGCTGAAACAGAGGGGATTATGGGATGCTGCAATGGTCTGTTTGGTGTTTCGAGCCAAAAACTTCAGAGACATGTTTTGTATATATCTGAGACCTATAATATATTGATGAAAAACAGTGTGATCTTTTATGACCTTTAATTCCTGTGATTATAAATTCATCTCAACTCTTGGACTTAAAACACTTTTCAGAGCCTATTAGGCCGGTTTAATCAAACATT
Organism: Notothenia coriiceps; assembly: GCF_000735185.1. Taxonomy (NCBI): domain Eukaryota; kingdom Metazoa; phylum Chordata; class Actinopteri; order Perciformes; family Nototheniidae; genus Notothenia; species Notothenia coriiceps. The sequence continues at coordinate 507,813 of NW_011366394.1, read as the reverse complement.
AAACCAGTCAGCATAAGTCGCAGCTGTTTTTCAGCCCTGAACGGACCAGTGAATGTCGGGTCCGATCATCCTGCGAGTATTTAACTCGTCTGAATACCCCAAACTAACGGGCTCAGAGGGATCAGAGGGGGCCGCTCATTCTCTCTGCAAACATACATTCCTCATGTCAACTCTGACCACACTCAAAAAAAGTGGATTATCTTCTCAACGTCCTCCCCACCGGCTTGGAAATCTACAACTAGCAAGCCACATGAATGTGAATGTTATATGCTACAGAAATATGGCCAGGATCCGTAGAATTTTCAGAATATAGGGGTCAGATTATAATTTTTCGGGTTCGATAAGCTAAAAAAGAAAGTAGAAAGAAAGGGAAGTCAAAGAAAACTAGTTCTGCTTAAAAAGTTATTAATGATTGAGAGTCAGAGCTAAACAATTCAGATGTGTGTATCTCACACGGCACTGTCACTTTCATTCATGTACCTTTTGTTATTCATGTTTTATTAGCTTTGAGTGTTTTTAAATGCCATTTTATAATATGTTTCTTGATGCTCTTAATGTCTTTCATTTTTGTAAAGCACTTTGAATTGCCTTGTGTTGAAAGGTGCTGTATAAATAAACGTTCCTTGCCTTGCCTTGCGAGTGCTGCACGATATAGAAAAAATACTGCCTTAACAGAATAACATGAGATGTTTTACAATTATTCATGTTTTATTAATCATTATCTGTATCAGGGCTGCAACATTAATGAAAATGTAACGGAAAAGCAATTATGGACTCGTGCAATATCCAGATAGCAGTAAGATCAATGTTTGTTCAAAGCTTAATATATAACAATATCACTCTTAATTAAAAGGTCCCATGTCATGCTTTTCTGGTTATTACCCGTCCCCTTGTGTGTTATGAAGGTTTCTCTGCATGTAAATGGTCTGCAGTCACAAACCCTCAACCCTCAAAGTACACCCTGTAGCGAGTAAAACTCTAACACAGAGAAGACCTGTCTATGCTGCCCCAGAACGCCTCGTTGGACATTTATCTTTTTCTTCCTGGTACTAAGTGACGTAACGACAACCCAAATGGACCAATCCGCGGAGCCGTGAGCACACACACACAGACTCACAGCCAGGCTGCGGGTGTGTGCTCGGGCTGGTTTCGGGCTGGGTTTCGCTGTGTCTCCCATCCACCAGGAAACCACACCAGTAAGCCAGCTCACACTGTCCACAGCAGCGAGCCCCGCAACGTCCCGCCAACACGGCACCCAGACCCCACGCAGCACTCTCATCTGTTTGTCATTACTGGGGTCATTTTCTGGTTGCTAACAAACGCCATGGTAACACATAATCACTGATGTTCCGCTGTAACGGTGGTGGACTCATCAGAACAGAGTGGGCGAGCTGACCAATCAGAGCACAGTGGGCTCACAGGGAGGGGGGGGGTAGGAGCTCCAACAAGCCGTTTAGGACAGAGAGTGAATACACATACTATACAGAGATGCTGTATGAGAAACCAATGTGAGTTTGGAACATTGAACAATGTAAATCTATTCTAGTAGACCTCAACAATGGAATTATGATCAGTAGAAATGGCCATGACATGGGACCTTTATTTTGCCATGATAATGTGATGATAATTCCCTCTAAAACTGCAATTAATATCCCAGCTTCGCATTATTACACCAATAATAATTTAAATTAGATGTATCATGCAGTCCTTCCTTTTGAATTCAGTATGTGTCTGACTATCTGCGCTTCTTTACATATGTCAACGTCTAATCTAACAGAAACTGTACCCTATTAAAAAGAAAATGTTTTCAAAGTAAGCGTCTAATTCAAGATACATAAAGTTAAGATTACATATTAAATCACAACCACTCCCTTTCTAGTTAAGGGAATTCATCTAATATGGTTCGTACAAACTGTTATAGCAACATTTAAAACTGTTTCATGTGTTTTTAATAGGAATGACACCTTACTATGTGTTTGTGGAACGTCATTAGAAGCAGATAAAGAGCTTTACCACCATTTAAGAACCAGGAAGTAGAGATTTCTGCAAACTTCAACTTTTTCAAATTCCTCACTTAACTCTGCTGATTGCTATGCAGTGTGTTTTCACAGGTCACATGCCTCCTCAGACTTAATCATAATCTAAACTATAAAATCATGTGACTGCAGAGAAATGCCAACACCCGACCACACACACGACCACACACACCCCCTTTGCCTCATCTGCATGTTGATCTTTTCTTGCAGTTAACACGATATAGTAAAACAAAACAAACAAACAAATGTAACTGTTCCTCGGTTAAATTGAATAATCTTTGAATTAAACTGGGTGCTAAATTTCTACAATATTAAAAATAGAGTTTTTGATCATCCAGTGATATTTTATCGGGGGGTTATTTCTCTAAAGGTTACCATGGGGCAGTGATACGGTAAAAACCACACTCAGGAGGAATGTGTGCACACAAACACGTGCCAACACAACTTCTCAGTCAATGTCCCATAACAAAATGGAGGGAGATAAGGGACGAGAAGCGGGTGAGAATAAGAGGGGTAAAAGATCAAGAAAGACGTATAAAAAAAAATGACAATGACAAGAAAATGAAATTAAAAGAAGAAGCGAAAGCAAAAGCAAAAGGGGAGAAAAAACCTAAGTGCACCGGGCTAAAGGCTACGGCTAATTTTACATCAACCATGAAGAATGAGTGTGTGTGAATGAATGTATTTATATCAGCCGTGGAGATTGTGTGTGTGTGTGTGTGTGTGTGTGTGTGTGTGTGTTAATTGTGTTCGTGACTGTATTGAAGCCCTTTCACTGGTGTATTTAGTCTTTATAGTTTGGTCTATGTGTATGAACCTATCGGTCAAAATATGTCTGGAAACACAGGGCTACTTCACTGAAAAAGATTTGACAGAAGATAGACTTATCAAAGACACATATGTATAACTCACAAGTGTTCCTTTGTATGCTTTCTTTTTGCATCAATGGATGGCAACAAAGACGGCTTGTTCTTCATCATCTTCTGAGAAAACCATCAGGCTCCACATGATATTTAAGAATGGGGTGAGAGAGAGAGAGACCGAGAGGGAGGCAGAATGGAGATATTGCAGCTTACGGTAAATGACTTTAGCTGCAACGAGTCATTGAGGACAGTCGGTTCATGCAGCATTAAGTGCAGAAGATCTTCGTCTCGGGAAGGACTCAATGTAATAAACTCAGCGCTGAGGAAGCTGCCTCCGGCACCAGTCTGCCTACTTCAAATCACTAAAAGCTTTTTAACAGCTGTACCCTTTCTGACAGAAAAAAAAAAACCCACCGACGTTATGTTGTTGATATATTTGAAACATGTTTCGCCACGACAGATGATCACAGGTGGTTATATTCACTTATGGCATCTGATACCTCATTTGACATTTTGTGAGACATGCCGTTTAGCTTTCTTGCCAATAATTGGATTAAGGAGGCCCTATTTTGCTTTTAGGGGTTTCGCTTTCATGTACTGCGTTTCATATGTTTTGTGCATGTAAATGGTCTGCAATGGCTGGAATCCCAAAGTGGGACATCTCTATAGGCCTGTCGCGATAAGCAATTAATTGACTTCGATAAATACGAATGAACTCGATAACTTTTCTGACCTCGATAAATTGCCGTTTACATGCGTGTTTGTTTACATAAGGATGTGACCAGCATTGAGGGGCGTGGCTCACACACAGCCAGGTCAGGACACTACGTGGTGCAACAGCGTAGCAGCCAAATGAATAATACAGAGACAAGCAGGAGACAACGTGTGACTTACTCGAGGGGAATTTGAAGTTAAATGGAATTGGTTGCAAAACCTAATCCCACATCTCCGGTGTGGGATTATTTTGGATTTAAGCCAAATCAACGAGGCGAACCTACGGACTTGAATGAGCCGGTATGTCGCATTTGTTTTCAAAAGCTAGCAATACGACCGACCTTAAACTGCACCTGAAACACAACCACCCGATTCCGTTTTCAATCAGCCCCCACCTTCCTGACTTTCTTTATTTTTAAAAACATTTTTTACTACTGCATTTTCACAAATGCAATTGCGTGTTTTGGCCACAAGAGAGCTCTGTTTTCCAGCCTGAGTCTATTTAATTTATTGTTTTGGTTGTGTGTGATTTATTTAATA
>NW_011366394.1:497026-503637 GCF_000735185.1 Notothenia coriiceps | reverse complement strand
TCTTGTCTGTCACATACTCTTCTTGTCTGTCACAGAAGTGGCGCAACTGAAGCGGTATTGCGCTAAAGGGAAATTATTTTTGACCGGAGAGATTTAGATTTGCCGGCTAACGGGAACTCTGACGTCGCCATTTTGTGTGCTTCGCGGATGCGCTCGGCTCCTCTCGACTGCTGCTTGGGTCTGCTCGGTCAGCTTCCGGATGAGGAGGCATTCCTTCGACCAACTTACAGTAGATAACATTACAAACATTTTTAACAGGGGCCTTAATAGTGTAAATAATGTTTGTTTTGGCAGTTACAACTGAATGTAATGTTTTCTACTTTTTTCCATCTGGGAAGGCATTTGCCTTCATCAGATGGAAAGTGTCTTGACCAACAACTTAAGTATTTCTTATAGCTATGCAGGGCATGCAAGAGAGCAAACACAAACAAGAACAAACAAACAAGTGAAATGAAGAATAAAATTGAAATTGTACAATATGATATTGTGCTGGTTCATCTTATAATTCAGTCTAGAGAATGCACCAGACAGCATCTAAGACCTGCAAAAATCTAAATGTTCTAGGGCGAGGCCCCCCAAACCCTTCGTGCCATTTCGTCCGCGCGCATTTTTCAGGGCAATCTCTATTGGGCTCAGGGCCATCTGTAAATTAGCTTAGATGGCCCACAGGGCTCCCAAAATCCTTAATGTCATGCACTGCACACACTGCAACACACACACACACTGCAACACACACACACACACACACACTGCAACACACACACACACTGCAACACACACACACACTGCAACACACACACTGCAACACACACTGCAACACACACTGCAACACACACTGCAACACACACTGCAACACACACACACACACACAACACACACACACACACACACACACACACACACACACACACACACACACACACACACACACACACACTGCAACACACACACACTGCCACACACACACACTGCAACACACACTGCAACACACACACACTGCAACACACACACACACACACACACACACACACACACACACACACACACACACACACACACACACACACACACACACACACACACACAGCAACACACACACTGCAACACACACACCAACACTGCAACACACACACTGCAGCACACACACACAGCAACATACACACAGCAACATACACACACACTGCAACACACACACACACACTACAATACACACACTGCAACACACACACACACACTGTAACACACACTGCAACACACACACACACTGCGACACACACTGCAACACACTCACACACTGCAACACACACACACACACACACACACACACACGCACACAACCTTTAGAAGTGACTCCCTGAGAAATGAATGTAGACTTTTGTGATTCTGCTCACATGCCTTCCCCTTGTGACAATCCCATCCGACTAACAGAATGACCTTAATATTTTTTAAGTGGAGAGAAAATCACAGTAAATACTAGCAGACTACAAGACTTGTTGCATGAGTTTTCATACAGACATACATATACAGAATAAACATTGATGTATTCATGGCGGCCGGCCACAATTTAAACATTGATCGCCGCTGTAGCAGGTCACTGGAAATGTAACCCCGGCATTCAATATTTTATTTGTCTACCGCTTGTGAAATCTCTGTAGAACGATTTAGAATTGCAAATGCTGAGTCACTGGAACCAGACAGTATAAAAATATGGAATATATCAAGTAGTCTAACTCCCTGACTATGTTTTATTTAGGAATTTTCATTTAGAAAGAATAAATAATTTCTAAAATACATGAGGAACCCATCTGGGTACTTGGTCTTTGCCAGTCATATTCAAATAACAAGGATAGTGTGCATTTTTGTATCGACAAGGGGCCCAGACACAGTTTGTCATCATCATACATAGCTACACTGTAGCTATATACGAATGACCAATAAAAGCTTTGAACCTTGAATTAGACGATCTCATTGAGGATTGATGATTGGCGGCAATATATGACAACATTAAAAACAGAATAGAGGATCGATTTCTTTCAGTCTGTCGGTGGACGAGTGGCAGGCCGCAGGCGAACACTGGATTATCAGTGTTTTTCATTTAGTGCAGCATCTACATACACTCCTTTCAATCATCATATTACAGCCATTTCACGATTGGTGTTAACCTCAATCTAAATGAAACTGTTGCCCTCAGATAAAAACAAATTAACTGACTCTTTTCATCCTTTCTGTGGAGGCATGAAGGCAATATATGACACAACAGCTTTAAGGTATGATAAAAGTACACCAGGAAGTGTCATACCTCTGCTCTCGTCTATAAGGAAACCTACCTGCTAAGAAATGTTTACCTGCCACAGACAATATTTGAAAATGGGTGCTAATTGAATTCCCTGTTTTTAAAAACGGACGTAGATTTTCTTTTTTTCCCTCATCATATCGAATGAGTTGTTTTTAATTCTCTGTAGAGCAAGCAACAAGCACAACCAGATTCAAGCGTTTTATATCTGCCAAAGGGAAGTGACGTGTGTGATGTCTGTAAGGTTAACTAACCAAGCTCACAATTTCCTAAATGAAGCGTGTAATGGCCTTTGCCCACAGTCTCAGGATAGCACACTTCCGTTGCAGCGTGGTGGCACAAGCAGTAATCATAAGCCTCTCCACTGCAGCCACACAGCAGGTGACAACAAGGCAGACCTACAATATTGTGACCGTCTCCTCCCCCACAAACTGCTGTCTTTCCCTAAAAGGCTCAGGACGTCTGGTCATGCAGGCAACAAGAGAGAAAACACCATGTTCAGAAATGTTACCGTGACAGTTTTAAGTACTCTGTGGTGTGGAGTGTTTCCGCTTGTCCTTATGTTCTTACTTCCATTTTCTAAGACAAGGCAGGTGTCTGTTTACCGATCCACTTTACTACAGCTGTATTTAATGTGATGGCGTTAATTAGGGCTGCTCGATTATGGCAAAAATCATAATCTCGATTATTTGGGTCAATAATTTTAATTGCGATTTATTAAATGCGATTATTCATTTACTTTGAAAACATCCATTTATTGTAGAAAAAAAATGTGAACAGTATGTTTTTAACAGTTGATTACCCTGAACTTTAAGTGAAATTCAACTGAAAAACCAAAAAAAAAAGTAATAATAATTTTAAAAAATAGTTTTATTTCGATTACGTTGTTTTCGTAATCGTTGCAAGCCATACTCGTAATCGCGATTTTAAAATACGATTAATTGAGCAGCCCTAGCGCTAATGCTAACTAACCATTTCTGTGTTATTTCTGACACGACAAACATTTTGAACAGGCTCTTTTTTAGCTAGCATTCAAATCAAGCTTTTGTCACTTAGGTCAGTGCTGACAGCTGTTGCTAAAAACAATCTGTTTACAGACGAGATCTTACGACATGTTTTTGTGGATCAGTTTTAAATATTATAGTATAGAGATGTAAAGGAAACCAAGAGTTAGATAATAAGATGAATCTGGTTCTTTTTACACAAAACCTAATACTTGAACCCTTCCTCCACTTAACAACATGTTTTTATTATGTTTATGTCTCCTAAAATGAATGAACTTGACGATTCTGACTTGTGTATCCACGTAGTTTGTCGGTAGAGTGTTTTAACATTTCTCTGCTAAAGGTAGAGATGTCTGTGGACTTTTCATAAACTGAATGTCACAATTTTAAAACACCCAATCTCTGTCCAATATGCCAATATACCTGAAACCTAATGTGCATAGTGTACTTTTCCATAGCGGTCAAACATTTTGATGTTGCGAGTTAATTTGTAACCCCCCCCCCTCCTTATCACCTGAATCTCCTCCTAGAGCACCTTTGTGTTCTGTTTTAGCCAAATATCTCTCAGAGGGACTTGGGGAGGGGCTCCTTATTTTCATCTAAAGCAGTGCTTCTCAAAGTGTGGTCCGCGGACCACTGGTGGTCCGTGAGCGCCCCCTAGTGGTCCGTGAGTATATTGGTAACATTTCACATTTTAAATAAATAAATTGATTTAAGTTTTCCGCACTCTCGCTACGCGGAAATATCTCCGCGATGGAGCGAGCTTAAGTTTCACTTTCAATTGCATGATATAGCCCAGCGCAACACCTTCATCACACATGTTGCCACTTGTTTTTACCATTTTCAGGCGATTTGTAATCTGTTCTAGGAAAACAATGTGTTTTTGGATATTTGTGGAGTTAGATGGTCCGCGAGTGTTTTTTTTATTNCCCCCTACCTCACTGACCTCCTCATCCTCGACCAACCACCCCGGTCCCTCAGATCCACCTCAGCCGGTTTGCTCTCAATCCCCAAGGCCAAACTCCGGAGCTTCGGGGACAGAGCCTTCTCTGTGGCAGCCCCGAAGCTCTGGAACTCCCTCCCCCAAGACCTCCGTGAGTCTGATTCCCTCACCCTGTTCCAGTCCCGTCTCAAAACCCACCTCTTCAACTCTGCTTATCCTTAAACCCGCCCCTCCCCCCTCTGAACCAACATCCTCCTGACTGCTTTTCTGTTTTTGTTTTTGTTTGTGTTTTTGTTCTGTTTGTCGACCTTACTCATAATGTAAACCGTCTTTGGGTCTAGAAAAGCGCTATATAAATCCCATTTATTATTATACTTAATAGAAATGATAAAGGAGGACATAAAAGATCAAACAAGGGTTAACATAAGTCATGGGTTTGCTCTAACCTTGGTAAATACTTCATTTGTGTCGCAAGAACAGGAAAAGTATAGATCACAATCTAGAAAAGTAGGCATTCGAGGATCAAAATAGTTATTTCCTAGTTGGGCAAGAAGTTTGAATTAAATGTCAATGAACTACTCAGTTTCTTTGACCCCTGTCTCTGTCCTTTCGCGGACTCAAAATAGAGTTAAGTGTCACACAACATGACACTGTGCCTGACACATGCCAATGGAGATACACAAACACACAGAATATGTAACCAGTTTGCAAGCTGCACTATCCAGACCTCTTCATGCATTATCTTATAATCACCATTTTCTGATCTTCTTCAATAAATCTCTGTGTGATTAAACTCGGTTTCACTTTCCTTCTCCTTACGCAACATTATAGCATCATCAAAAAATGGGAAATTATATAATAAGAAGGAAGGTGAAACGTAGTTGATATTAAATCACACTGTCTTGGTCATAGCGTTTTATTGAAGCTGCACAAATTAATATTCAATGTTTTAGGTGTGACTTTACTTGTGGGTTTTCTTAAAGGAGTCGTTTGTGCTGACAAATCCACAGAGACTCTACAGTTTCCCGAAGCTCATTGGCGCGTGTTGACGTCTTTCAGCTTAATGTTTTGGTTTTTCTGCCAGTTAACTTCCTGGTTTTGGCTCATTTAGAGTTCACGTACAGTCAATTTCAGCGAAAAATGCTCTGATATGCTAGTCTTTAACTTAGAAACGCCTCCAAATACATCTTGCGGTTTTCGGTGATTCCCAGAAATCTGCAACAGTAACTCTAGTGTTTAAAAAATTATTAAAATTGCCAGTTAGATTTTGAGGATTCAATACTTAAACTACATTAAACTCCATGTCTTTGGGTTTTGGACTAAAACAAGACATTTGAAGACGTAGTTTGGGTTGTGATTGTTATTTCCAGGTTTTTTATGGACAAAACAATGGAAATAATCAGCAACAATGAAGCATATACAACTTGAACTCGTCTAGAGGGAAGCTGACTCAGATTAACGTTAAGTGTCACCTCTTATCTTCTGACTAAGTTTACCATCCGCCTCCTTACACTGCAATATTAAACTCTGATGGTGGTGAAGCAATTAAGAATAACACATCATATAGAAAATGCTTATTATTCTTCTGTTGCCCTTTGAGGATTTAATGCTGTGTCTTGGACAAGAGATAGCATTGGAAGCCATTGAAAAAAGGGGAATGTTTGGACACCTAATCAGGCGGCAGAACGGATGTCTCTCTGCAAACATCTGAAGCATGCAGCGGCTGGCCTAATGCTAAATGAGAGTATCCTATTCGCTAAATGTCACAGGATAAAGCCTCACTATAGCCATTCTGCTCTGTGGAAATGTTTCCCCCACAAATCCCAGACCTCTACCTACTTACTCACTCACCGTAATTCTCTAGATCTAAGCTTCAGAAAAATGTCCTGTTGCATAAATGTGGTCATATGCCGATAAACTAGTGTTGTGGTACTCTAAGAATGTGTACGAACAATGATATCTCTGTACATCTGAGAGACCCTTAACACCAACAATACACTTGGTCACGGCTTTGTTAAATAACGACAATAGGCGAGTTTGGCTTTGGGGCTGAGCTTCTCTATCAAATCAAAACAGACTAAACTTAAAGGCACCCAGGTGCAGCTTGTTTTCATGTCATGTGAACAGAGTGCATGCGTCTTATTGGTCAATTAAATGATACCACTTCTATAGTTACAAAGGTTGTTGCACAGTCATGCACACACAACATATTCATGCCACTCACAATGGCACAATCGAGCCACACCCAAACACAATGGCTTGGCTCCAAATCAAAAAACGTTTTAGTTTTACTTCTAGTATAATACAGCAGCTGTATTTACAAAGTATGTGCTGCTGTATGCAACCGGGAAACACGACTACTTCATCCTTG